>NC_056728.1:843417490-843512490 GCF_019279795.1 Protopterus annectens | reverse complement strand
TGTTAGGGAGCATTAGTAATAAAGATTTTTATTTGTTGGATTTGCTACTTTCCAATAAGATTGATATTGTTACTGTTTTTAAACATGGTTAAAGAACAATGATTGGAAACCAGTTTTGTCAAGATATAAATGTTTTTCCTGTAACAGACAGTCTAACAAAAAAATCAAGTGGAGGTGTTAAGATATGGATTAAAGATTGTTATGAAACCTGTTATTATTGCAAGTTTGATGATAACACAAGTACTGTAGATTGTGTAATTGTAAAAATAAAGTCAACCCTGGAACAGATAACAGTTATTACAGAACAGAGATCACTAATATCAAGTATTGATGACCTACACAAATTCATACACTTCTTGCATGAAACTCAGGAGGGAAAATAATAGCAGATGAGGACTTGAGACAGACTGGAATAATACTAATTAAACAGCATTAATAAGGAAGTTATTTACAATGTATATACAGGAAAAACAGTTCCTGCAGATCATAAAAATGCCTACATTGGAATGAAACATAATGGACATTGTTTGTGCTCCCAAGGAAGTAGCTCTTACTTCATGTCAAGTTTTAACCACTGTTGATGTGTAGTGATCATGGGGTTATAAAAGTCAAATTACTGCTAGATAATTCTGCCATTCTGAAATCTATACCAATGCACAGAAGACTAATAACAGACTATATGGACGCAAAACAGTCACTATGTAAAACTAATGTGAGTGTTGCATTCAGCAGAAAACCTGCAGAAGGGATGTGGCAGGTTTTGAAAGGGAAATTTTTGAATGCAAAAAAATGTTTAACATCAGGATCTTGGCAAACAAGGTCAGGAGGATATAGTTTCATACAAAAAGATAATTAAGATGAGGCACAAAAATTAAGAAATGGAAACAAAGGCAAACTACAACTTTGAAAACTGAAATAATGAAACCTGACAGACAAAGTAAACTTAGTGGGAGGCAAGATCAAGAAAAATTTAAAGAAAATTTCTACAATGATACTGAGCATAATAAGAATATTTTACAGATACATAACGTGTGGTAGGAGTAAAGGCATATAAATTGATAAACTATGTCTAGATTCTAAAATTTTTTGTCAAACACAAGAGATTTTAGATATATTTACAAAAATTCCTCACAGTTTGGCTCCAAAAGGGGGGAGGAATAAATTATCCTAGCAACATCCAGGCAACTTTAGATACTAAAATTAGATTAGATTAGATTAGCTTTAGGAAGAAGTACACAAACTGGACCCAAACAAAGCACAGGGATGAGACATAATTAGTTGTAATGACCTGAGAGCACTTCTGCATGAACTTTCATTATCATTATATCTGTTATTTATTAAGTCATTTAAGTGTGGGGAGATTCCTTAAGACAGGAGACATGCTCTTATTAATGCTATCGTTAACGGAAAGGGGAATAAGACAAACCCAAAGTCATATATACCCAAAAGTTTACTTTTTTGTTATGGAAAAATAATGGAGAATGCTATTTTGGATATATTTTTGTCAGAATTGGAAAGGTTGGAACTTGAAACCAGTTATCAACATATGCTGAAAATGAATCTATAACCACCTGCAATGTGATGTTCTATAATAATATAACATCTATAAATTAACAATTGTGCTGTGATATAGTTTATATAGACTTAACTATAGCCTTTGAATAGGGTCATACACAAAACACTGATCAATAAATTAGAACAACTAGATATTGATGTAACCTTGATAAAATGGATAGATGCATGGCTTACAGATCGGAAAAGGTAAGTATCATATAATTCGAGGTTACACTCAAGGTGCCCCACAGGGATGTGTCTGAGGCCAATACTTATTTAGGTTGCATCTTTCAGGTCTGTTTTTTCATCTGAGATGTTCTACAGTCGGTATGCAGAGGACTTGAAAATGGGTAAGCTAATTACATGTATTATATATAGGGCATTACTACCAAAGGACATGACTAAATTAACCAATTGGTCCCAGGAGAATAATATGCTGATAAAATACATAAAAACTAAGCAGATGCAACTTGGCAGAGAAAGATTGAATAACACTTCAAAGTCAGCATGTAACCAACACAAACTAAAACAACAAACAATGTTACCAAAACCCCGAAGCCAGTACAAACACAAATCTGTAAAAATCGCTTCCTCAGATGTACAAAAAAAAACCTTTTCATTTAAGTACTCTTGTCCAGAATACTATATATAGACTTCCTCACAACAAAAAAAAAACAACTCTTTAAGCTTAAGTAATAACAAAGTGACCAATTAGTAAATGATATGTAAACACCAACATTTAAAAATACAGTAATAAATTAAATCAAACTCTGTTGAAATAGTTATAAACCCAAAACATCAAATGACTTTAATTTCTTAATTAAAAAAAGTGTTTTATATTATACATACAATCCAAATTGAATTAAAAATATGTTTTATATTTTAATTTAAGATAACAGAATTGAGAAACCTTTCTGGTTAAGCTCAAAGCTTGGCTGTCATTAGTTATGTTATCATTCAAATCGCACAGGACTGTAGCATCCAGTCTTAATTGCCATAAAAGTTCCTTACATTCTAAAATATTTTCTCAATAGCCAACCTTAGGATTTGATGGTACTTCTTCTCAAATGGTAAACAGAAATAAAGTGTGACCCAGGTGTTTTTGACAATCTTTAAACAAGGTATTGCTTTCTGAACATTTTCAATATCATGATAATGCTCATAAGTGCATTTAAAAAGAGCCTTTTTCCATTTTACCTATGTAAAACAAGCCACATAAGAAACACAGGGCTACATAAGCAACAGCTATGGTGTTACAATCACAGGCTTAAGTTAGTGAACTTTTCCTTCCCCTAATAAAAGTATTGCTCTCCTCAAAAATATAACAGCAGTAATGACAATTTCCACATTTCTTGTTCTCGCTAAGTAAATCATTAGAAGTGCTCCCCAACCTATTCCTATTCGACTCAAATTTATTTTTCATATTTTGTCCTCTTTTGTACATAAAAATGGTATTCATCCACTGTTTCTAAAATTCATCCTGAAAATTAAAAATACACCAATTCCATTTAATAACGTACACACTTTCCCAATATTAGGTTAAAAATTTAAAACCAAAGCTTTCGTAAAATCCATATTCTCATCTTTACCTAAAATATTATTAACATTACCTTTACTGAGATTTTTGGAGGAATTATGAGGTAACCCCCTCCCTGACAAGGTAAGGAATCTAGTGTGTCTCCCCAGAGTAACTTCTCTTCTTATATTAGAAACCAGTTCATCTGGGTACCCTCTGATTTTAAACAAATCAGACATCCTATCACATTCTTTTTCATAAACAGAATCATCAGATACCATCCTAGCCAGCTGAACAAACTGCCCTTTAATGAGGCTCCTTTTCTGTACTAAAGGATGGTAACTCTCAAAATGCTAGTAGGAATTGGAAAAGGTGGGCCTCCTATACATGTTAGAGGCAAGTCTGTTATTAATATCCCTTGAAATCTCTACATCCAAAAAATGCATCACCTCTGTAGAATATGATACATATATTAATAATGCATCGTTTTTTTGAAATTTAAGTAAAAAATCATTTAAAACATCTAAACTATCATTCCAAAGAATAAATATGTCATCCAAAAACCATAGGTAGAGTTTATAACTAGAGGCAAATTTGGATTGAAAATATGTATGTTCCCAACTTAACATAACCAAATTAGCATAAGCTGAGGCACAAACTGTACCCATAGCTACACCCTTTACATACTTAAAGTGCCCCTTTTCAAAAAAATACTAAAACAACCTTGAGGTTATGCTGTTAAATGCTATGGGTCTTAACATGAAACTGCATTCACTGGAAGCAGTCCTCACCTTGGAGGACTCAGACATCTGTGCAGTCACAGAGACCTGGTTCATGGCTGGGGTGAGCATCCCATGGGTCTTAACATGAAACTGCATTCACTGGAAGCAGTCCTCACCTTGGAAGACTCAGACATCTGTGCAGTCACAGAGACCTGGTTCATGGCTGGGGTGAGCATCCCTCTGAAGGCATGAAAACTAAAGGAGGTGGTGTATCAATATTCATTAAAGATAAATACACATCCAGATTGGTTAAACAGTATGATTCCTTGGAGATATTTCAGGTGCAATTAACAGTTGGTAGGATACCTATTCAAGTCATTGTCAGATACAGGACCCCTTCCATGAATCAGGACACCCACTCTGCCTATTTGGATTTACTTGAGTCTATCAAGGTACATCCAAACACCATGGTTTTGGGCAACTTTAACTACCCATCCATTGCTTGGGTAAATTACGTGTGTTCAACCTCACTTGCCTAAAGGTTCTTCAACTTCATTAACTCCTATCCTCTGGACCAGCTGGTTGACACCCCCACAAGGGGCGCCAACATCCTAGATCTGGTGCTTGCCAATATGGGTGACTACTGTAACAGCCCCACTGTGAGGTCTTCCCTGGTGACATCTGACCACAAATCAGTCTCATTCAGAGCAACCATCACACCTGACCCCCCCCCCCCCCACCGAGTAACTAAACTAAAAAACTTCTCCAAAGCAGATTATAACCTCTTACAGGATGGTATACATAGTTTCACTGCACCTACCCCCCCAGATGGAACTGGCAACTATACTGAGTTCTACTCCAATGCTTTATACAAACATCTGTAGAACTGCATTGACTCAGCCGTACCTGATAGGACCAAAACAGGCTCTGCAGGGAAGAGCAAACCTGTCTGGTGGACAAATTCCATTAACAGACTTTACAATAAGAGGAAGAAATTGCTGTCTAAGAGTAAGAAGGAGTGAGCCCTAAATTGAAAACACTCTCTCCTCAGCTTAGACAAGTAAATAAGACTTCTTGTCAAGTCCTCCAAAGCAAACTATGAATCCAAATTAGCTTCCTCAACTAAGGACCACCATAGGGTGTTCTTTAGTTACATCCATGCTATAACCTAAAAGGAAAGCCCAGGATTTGTGCTGAACTGGTAGCTAATGATATCACATATACCAAGCCTGTGGACATAGTTAACCTGTTAGCAAACAGGTTCTGTGAAAAATTCACTCCTCTGTCCCCACCACACGTACCCCATGACATACCACCTATCCCCTACCTTGTATCTCTAAAGAGCAGGCTGCAACCACCCTCTCTAAGGCCAAAAACACAGCATCTATGGGACCTGATAACATCCCAGGCTGCATCCTACATGGGCTCCAACAAGAATTAGCAACACCACTGGATACTCTTTTCACTTATACTCTAAGCACCAGCTTCATCCCAGCTGAATGGAAAATGGCTACCATTATTTCTTTGCAGAAAGGTAGTGCTTCCACTAAACCCCTTAACTATAAACCTATTAGCCTGAATAGGCTTATCTGCAAGGCCATAAACTGAATCACCATGGATGTTATCAGCAAAGGTATAGGTAATCTCCAAACACATGACCCTACTCAGTTTGGATTTGTCAAAGGGAGATTATGCCTGTTAAACCTGGTGGACTTCTTCGAGACAGTCACCAAGGCCCTGGATGAGGGGAAATCTGTGCATACAGCCTACCTAGACTTAGCCAGGGCTTTTGACAATATCCCCTACTCAGGCATCATTGACAAACTCACCCAGCTAGGTATCAACCCTTATATCGTTAGATGGGTCATTAACTGGCTCATCAACAGCCCCCATATAGTCAAAATAGGAGAATCCACCTCCATCAGCAGACCTATAACCAGTGGTGTTCCACAGGGATCAGTCCTGGGACCTGTACTGTTTGGAATCTATTTTTCCAAAATACAAAGCAAAAACTAAAGGTCTGAGGCTGACAAAGTTTGCTGATGACTGCAAACTGAAAGCGGTCATAGAATCCCCAAACAATGTCAGCATCCTACAAGAGGGTCTTACACAAACAAATGATTGGTGCCAAAGTCATGGCCTTAAGCTCAATGCAAAAAAAATGTATTAGCATCTCTTTCAGTAAGAGCGATGTTCCTGCTAACTACCACATCAATAGCAACACCCTAAGTACGCACTCAGTGGTGAGAGAGACCTGGGCACACAGTTTGATAGCAACCTTACCTTTGATCACCATGTCTCCACAGTGGTAAGAAGGGCATTCTATATTGCTCATTTCATAAGTAAGGGCATTGCCACCAGAAAAAATGAAGTTATAACCTCCCTGTACTCTTCCCTCATTGGGCCCTTTTGGTATGCACCTTTCCAAGCACCTGCAGCAATTGGAGAGATCACAAAGGCTCCTCACAAGGAAAATTCAAGGTCTTCGGCATCTGTCCTATGTGGATCATCTAAAATCACTTCACTTTATTCTGTTTCATAAAGACTACTCAGAGCATACAAGGCAATCTCTGACACTGCTTTATTGGAAATGCGGCATTACTGCAAATCAAATGGCACGTGGGTTACTCGCTCTAAAGACCTTAACCTGGTATGTGACATTAATAGAACTTGCTGGAGGGACAGATTTGTCTCCCAGAGGTTACCACACCTTTGGAACAGACTCCCACTTTATGTCAAACAGAGCACCTCATTGGCCCTCTTCAAACGCAGTCTGGACGATTGGACGAGTAGTCATAAATTCACCCTGGGGGTTCCACCCATGTCCCTCTTGGGCAGAGGCAACAGGTGCTGATCATTAAAATAAGGTCAGAACTTGGCTAGGCTTGTAAGGCCCCTAGGGTCTTTAGTCTAGTAACTGCCTATGATCCTACGATCTAATGATTATATCCATAAGACAGATCAACAATTATCCATACTTCTTGATTACAGACAAAATGAAAGGACACAATTGCTTCTCTAAAGAAATAAATATCATCACCATGAGGAACTGAAGTGTATAAATGAATCACATTAGTGGTGACAAAAATTAAATTGTCATCCAAATATTCATTACAAAAATGTCCCAGAAAATTCCAAGAGTCCTTAACTAAATGGGAGCATTTATCCAAGTAGCATTTAAGCTTTTTATTAATAAAAGTATGTATAGGGTGGGTTTTTGACCCTTGGGCTGCTACTATTGGTCTTAGGGGTAGATCACACCAATGTTTATGTATTTGAGTATTCTAAAAATAGTCAAGATAAAGGGCTGGTCACAAGAAGCATAATGAAAATCCCCAGGGGATAATACCCCTTGCATAACTAAATAATTCAAAAACATGTCAATGCCTCTATACACCAAATCAATTTCCTCCTTGGAAACAGGAGTAGTTTTTAATATTATGAAGTAAATCAAGCATCCTGCTTTCATAGTCAATAAAATTCATCAAAACAATCTCAACCCCCCCCCGGTCAGGTTTCATAACTCATAGGGTTCTATTGATTACTAATTCAACCCACAACACGTTTTCTTATAATATAAGCTTACTATTAGTAAACTTCTTCTGATTTAAATTACACTTTTAAATATCTCTTTCCCATTTGAGTTCAAACAGTTGTACTGGTGGATTGTATGTACTCTTCCTTCTAATAAACACATTATTATCTCTGAAGCTAGAAGATAGATTGAAGGGTGAATATTTAATACAGCACACAGTGACTGAAACTGTGGATTCATTTAAGGACTTCAGTACATGGGAAGATTCAGCTTTGAGTTTCCCTAATCATAGGTCCATAGGTAAGTACTAGGCTATCTGCCCAAGGGCATTTATAAGCCTAGCCAGAATGTGTTGGCTTTCCCTACCCCCTTAGATTAGTTCCCTGTGCCCCTGTCCAACAGAGCCATTAGTTCCCTGCGCCACTGTCCAGCAGAGCCACTGCAGTGATCCCCGGGGTAAATTTTCTGTTTCCCATCCACCCGTCAAGGTTTCTCTTGAAGAGTGTTAGTGAGGGGCTCTGCCTGATATCTATTGGAATCCTGTTCCAAAGCATGGGGAGTCTCTGGGACAGGAATCTACCCCTCCAACATGTCCTATTTATCATTGTGGTGAGGTTTATATCTCTAGATTAGATCTGGGATTTGTTTTTTTTTAGGTGGAGCATGTCCATCAATTCTGGGTTGGACATGGCCTTGTATGTCAGGCAGAGATTACCTCTATGTAAGCGGTATGCAACTGAGTACAGCTGGAGTTTCTTGAGTCGGGCTGCACAGGGCATCTGTTTGAGGCCAGTAATCCTCTTGGTGAGGTACTTTTGTGGTCTTTCCAGCTGTTAAACATGTCTTGTAAGGTACATCCCAAATGGGGCACTGTATTCTATGATGGGTCTAATGAGTGATGAGTAGTGAGGCACAATAACCTCTTTTGTTCTAGATGAGAACCCTTTTGTGATTAGGTGGGCCACATAGAAAGATTTTTTAACCACCTTGGCAATATGATTATCAAAGGAGAGATTTCTATCTACTTGGGTCCCCAGATCCCTTATTACATTTTCTGTATTTAGGAGACTACCACCTATGTGGTAGTTCGTGGTACTTTGTTTTTTCCAAAGGGGATGACCATGCACTTTTTGGCATTTAGTTTGAGGCCATGATTTTGACACCAGGTATCCATCTCAGTGAGACCCTTCTGGAGGGTGTCTGTATCAGCTGGGGAATCAATTATGGCCCCTAGTTTGCAGTCATCTGCGAACATGGTCAGCCATAGTCCTCCTATGCTTGCCTGTACCTCTGAGAAGTATATACCAAATAGGAGGGGTCTTAGGACTGAGCCCTGGGTGATGCCACTTGTAACCAGTTTAGAGTAGGACATAGAGCTGCAACTCTCACCATGTGGGTTCTATCCATGAGCCAGTTGGCAACCCATCTCGTGACGTAGGGGTTTATGTTCAAGCTGGTGAGCTTGTCTATAATAGTAGAATGGGGAATGGTGTCAAAAGCCTTTACGAGGTTTAGGTAGGCTGTGTGGACCTCCTTTCCCTCATCTAATGCCTTGGCAACTGTCTCAAAGAATCCACCAGGTTTAGGAGGCATGATCTGCCCTTAACAAAGCCAAACTGGGTAGAGTCCAAGGTTTGGAGGCTCCCAATGTCTTTGTTAATGAGTTCCATGATGATGCTCTCCATAGTCTTGCAGACCAGGCTAGTCAGGCTTATAGGGCGATAGTTCTTGGGGTCCGTTGTGGCTCCACCTTTGTGGAACAGGATAACTGTTGCTGTGCTCCATTCTGTGGTTACATAGCCTGTAGAGAGGCTGAGTTTGAACAGTGTGTTTAGGTGAGGGGTTAGTTCATTTTGGAGCTCTTGTAAGACACAGCCTGGGACACCATCCAGTCCCATTGAAGCTGTGTTTTTGGCTTTGGATAGGGCTGTTTTAACCTGTGTGTTGGTGATTGACAGGGCCCTACATTCTTCTGGTATGGTTATCGGCCCTGTAGGGGTTGAGAGGGGGGGGTGAGGTTTGCACTAAACCTGTCTGCCAGAATGTTGGCGATATCAGTCGGTTCAGTGTATTTTGTGCCATTCTGCACTAACTCAGAGCAGATCTGAGAGTTTCCACTTAGGTTCTTGACATAGCTAAAAAATGCTTTGTGGTTATCTTTGGAGTCATTGCCAATTTTTCTTTCGAAACTAGCCTTGGATGATTTAATGAGGGATCGTAGTTTCTTGCTGATACTGATCAGGGATGTCTTTCCTTCTTGGGATTTTACTCTTTTCTGTACTAGTTTCCTCCTTCTGTTGTATAGCTTGTTTATGGCAGGTGTTCACCAGACTGGTTTCCTTTTCTTGGATGAGTGATTCTTGGTTTTACTTGGGATAGCACGATCCATGCATTCCTGCAGATGCTCATAGAGTGCCTTTGTAAAGGTTTCAGCAGCTTGGACAGCATTGTCCTTTAGCATGGGGGCTGTGAACCTTTTCACCTCGGTCTTAAGTAACGTGAAGTTTGCTTTTGAAAAGTTTTTCACTGTGATTTCCTTGATTGGGGGTGGAGACGGAATGTGGCTATCCAGAGTGATTAGTCTATGGTCTGATCTAACCAGCGAGGGGTTGACCTCTGGTGTGGAACACCGGTCACCCATGTTGGTGAACATTGGCTAGTTTACAAAATCAGACATGACAAAATCATTGTCTTGTAGGTTACATTAGATCCAAACTAGAGCATGGAATAACACTATGGAAGCCTTATAAGAAAACAAGCAGAAATATACAAAGGATATCCATGGATAAAATTTAAGTTACTATGAAAGATTAAAATATTTGGACTAGTTTAGTTTATCGTATAGATATTTAAGAGGAGACCTTAATCAGGTATATATGGCATTTAGAATCAAATTTCTCTGGGAATGTTTGGGGTTATCAAACAGTAGTAAAAAATTATTAGACTAATAGTTTCAAATCAAGTATGAACATAATTTTAACACACTAAACATAGATAAACAATCATTAAGTCTAGGAAAAACATGCATTCAGCCTGATTTGCCAAATACATTCTCTAAATTCAATCAAATCAGCCCAAGGAAAACTCCCAAGGGTCCTTGACCACTCTATCAATTCTAAAGAATAAAAAGTTGTGTGGGGGTTGTTAGATATAAGTTTTTACAGGGAATAGTTGGTATTTTTTCTTTTAACATCATAAAGATGCTCATAAATATGTTCTTTAAATTTCCTCGGTGTCTTCCCTACATAAAACCAAGTGCATTGTTGGCACCTGGCCAGGTAAATCAATCATGTTGAATTACAGGTGCAATGAAAATGAGTTTTTATAAAAAAGCTGTTGACTGTCGCACCCTCATTCTCTAAAATAAATTTATACTGAGAGCAAAATCCACACTTGTAAGTACCCATCTTGTTGGAGATGAGATTCAAGAGTAGACAATCACTCCTTCTGAGTAGATTTTTTAATGGTTACCTATTCTGTAAACTACATGAGATCTCTTTCCAATTTTATCTGAGAATTTATCATACTTGATTTGAAACTATTCGTTTTATTATTTAAAGACTGATTAATGTATTTTGGGACACTATCATGTTTTAATGTTCTTAGAACATTTTTTTAAGTTTTTACAAGTGATGGAGGTTCTTTAAGACAGCATTTGGTAGTTAGGAAACTTTGTTTTTATTGGTCATAGCACTAGCAAGTAATTTAGTATGGGAAGTTTAAATATGCTACAAGATGTGTGTTTAGTATTCTAATGAAGTCATTTGTTATAAACTGACAAAAGTGCCCAATTTGTATTAAATAAATTAAATATTTTCTATATTGTCATCACGTGGTCACTCTTCCCTATTCAGAATTGTTTGACTTTTGGTTAAAAGTCTTAATTCCCCTTCAAACGTACTTCATCACACCCATTACTGAAAAAATGTCCCTTTTCACATGTATTTGTCTAAACATATTAATCAACTTGACAGACCTCAGAAGTGGCCTCAAAAATCCTAGTTATCAGGATAGACTGGCAGCCTTTTCTCTGTATTCAGTTTCTTATAGACTCCTCCATGGGGATCTGTGTCTAGCCTTTCAATCCATGAAAGAGCAAACCTTTTTGTCCTCCTGTTCCTACAGCAGAACAAATGGTTCATCGAATACCCAGTTAAAAGAACTAAATCTTCACTAACAGATAAATAATACACATTGGTGTGATAGATTTATACCCCACCTCTAGAACTAACTTCCACTACATGTCAGAGTAACACCCTTAAAATTTCAAGGTAAAGCTAGCTATGTGTATGCATAACCTCAGTTCTCCCTGGTCTCTGTTTTATTATCCAACTTGAGATTGCAGGGAACTTTTGAAAACAGGTTATTGGTTAGGCTTGTAATGGTCTTAAGATTGATTGAATAGTATTTACCAATGAACCTATAAAATGGGGAAATATCAGCTGTCAGAAATAGTGTTTAGTTGTACTGCATCAGTTCTTGAGCTTCCAAGTATTAAAAACGTTTCAAGGGAATATGTTAAAGCAAATGTACTATTAAAAACATTCTCTAAATGCTGTCTTTAAAACAATGGAAATTCCTGATGTGTCCCAACACCATCAGCTTTAATTGGAATGTCTTGCTTAATTTTGGAAGGAATCAGTCAGAATATGACCAAGAATCAAATATTATCAAAATACAAATTTCCATCAACCCAGTGGTTATCCCTCCCCCAACAGTTCAAGTATGTTCTAAAAACGCAGATGCAATCTATTTCTGAGAAGCACAGAAAAGCATGCCAGAAGTTGAAGATATTTGTAAACTGATATTTCATCAAACCATTACACAAAAACATTATTTTTCACAAATATATAATTCACTAATAGTCCTTATACCTACCAGATACTAGGTACAGATTATCTAATAAATGGACTCAGCATTAACGATACATGTATTTAGCCATTAGTAATGCATTCATTCATCCATTCTTAAATGACCTGCTTAATTCAATTTAGGGACACTGAGGAGTCACGGCCAGTCCCAGCTCTCACTGGGCAAATGCATAGAAACTAGTACTGAATGACGTGACAACCCACTACAGGATGCACAAATTCACTCTCACACAGTACACACACACACCTACAGAAATTTTACAGAAATCCCAAATACTGATGAAAGTTCTTGCAAAATATTCGAAGTTCCCTGTGGAAAATGACACAATGTCCATGTTGCAATATTCTGGCCTTCCAAGACCAATGAAATGAGACTGTTAAAGGTTTATGATAGCAAAGTCCAAGGCATACAAATTGCATGTATGTTCTCAACTGTTGTAATACTGAATTTGTTTTACCTGTTCACAAGCCGTACAAATGGTATTCCAAAGGTGCAGCTGTCAAACATTTTATGTGTTTCAGTTACATAACTCCAACAAGAGGCATTCAAAACTAACATGAGTTTTATGACCAGGCAAGCATCCAACATTAACACCTTTGATATTGCCCAAGGCAAAGAAAAATAGTATGCAAGCCTGATATTGTTTATTTATTTAATTGGGGGATAATGATTTAGTTGTTATGCTATATGTTATAACTCAAACTAAGCTTGCTCAAGATCTAGACATTATGAAATAGAGGTGGTCTAAACTTCTATTTATACAGTGAAATGAAATTTCAAGATTTCAATGAAAGATGTTAAAAATGTATTGAAAAGTTCTAAATGGCAGTAAATAATTTTATGGAATGACTGAGAATAGAAAAAAAGGAAGTTAGTTATTTTCTATCCTCAAGTAAGATTGCATGTACTGGAGATGTAAGAAGATGATGTAAAATTGTCAGCACAGTGTATGGATCTTATTCTAGCAGATCCAGGGGTTTACTGCACTTTTATTTATTTATTTGTTTGTTTGTTTATTTCAATTTGATAACCAGGTAAATGGGCTGATTTACTGACCCTTTTTAGTCATGTTATGTGTAAATTAATACAAAAACATTTAAAGAAACATTTACATTGTACAAGAACATTCACAAATATGCACTGAGATAAAGACAATTCAAGTAATGCTAAGCAATACAAGATAAAATCCAAGGAGCAATGAATAACTTGTACGTGATGCTCTAGGTAGCTGAACAACCACATTGTTGTGCATGGGTTTGTTTTAATAATGATGACATTTGATTGTAACGGCAAATACATAAGTAAGGGAAATATAGTAGTGTATAAGTATAGTTGATAGCTGTTAGAAGTATACATAACCATAATGTACAATTAATAAACAACCAGTGAAGAGGGGGTAAATGAATAATGAATGAGACATGTAGAGTCTTTCAACCTGCTTCCAGAAAACAGTTACACTTCACTTCATTGTGTAAATTTTCCATTAGTGAATTTTTGAAGGTCTGCATTGTCTATTTTTAACATCATTTAGGAGGTTGTTCCAAAGTGCAGGTCCTATTCCAGGGAATGTTCCTTTTCTTATTGAAGTTTTGAATTTTGGTCTGTCCAGAGTAAAATAAAGTCAACCTGATTGCAACACAGTGAGTAATTTACTTCCCTAATTGGAAACAACCTTCTCAGTAGATGACAGTAGCTAGTATTGAGTATTTTGTAAATCAAAGTGGGATGAAGAACAGCAGTCCTGCTTGTAAGAGGTAAACATTTAACTTGCTCTAGAAGGGCACAGTGATACATATTTATATCTGCAAGTAAAACAAATCTAAATATTTTATTTTCAGTGGTTTGTAATTGATGTGTGTTTTGTACTGAGGAAGAGTAGAAGTAGAGGTAATCCATTCTCTAGTTTTGAAATTAGTACATTTTTGGCTATGGCAGTTTGAGCAGTAGAGCTATGGCAGCAAAGCTGCTTGTGTTTCATGTGGCATTTTTATGTGCTGGACACAAAGAATAAATAGCCACCCCCAAGAAAAGGAGAAGCAGCAAACAAACAACAGTAAAAGAAATGCACAAGCGAAAGATGAAAAAATGTGTTGTCGCAGAGGTAGAAGTGGGCATAATTTATACTCAAAAATGCACTCTACACATTTTTCTGATGGCACTGTACTGTTTCATTACTGCAAAGTGATAGTTTCCTTGACCTTCTACATGCAGTTTACTGAACTTTTAAATCATGATCGGCACTGTTATATACTCACAAACTGCAGGAATAGAAAGCTCATCATTAGCATTTTCAGTGGTTATACTATAATAGCCCATTCTCATAGCCTTGTGTGACCTCTCAAACTTCTATTACAGCAGTAATAGTTATCTAATGGTTTGTTTGCATGAAACAGTTTAAAAATACCAATAACTAAAAGAGCAGCTTTTATTTGGTTGTACTGGTTTCAGTCAAAGTATGATCAAGATTAAAATATTTGCACTTCCCACCTTTACAGGACATTTCCATAAGCACCCCAGGTGTATCAGCAGACTAAGAAGGCAGAATCTGTCATTCTGTGTTTGCAGGCAATGGTGTATCAAAACCCCAAATGAGAAGAACACAGCTTTCATCTGCTGTGTTTCAGTCAGATAAGCTTAGATTAAGTAACTAAAAGGTAACATGGGACAGGCTGGGAACACTGACACTATGTAGGTTTAATCACCAAGTTTATGCAAAACAGAAGTTTGAGAACCTTATTACTCAAAGTTGTCAGTGTCATAACTCGACTTTAGTTTTTGAGACCACAGAACTCTCAGGGGTTAAAGACATTTTCCTCCTACCACCAGAGCTGTCCAAAGGTGAAATGCAGTATCCAGTGTTCTCTATTTTCTTCAAATATTAGTCATTACATGCCATCCAGATCACTTTTTGCTTGCTTCTTCACTCTTTGTCCTAATAATTGGCTCATGGGTATATACACTAGGCTAACAACAGGCGATGCAACCCAAATGTGACCCACAAATTTGATTTATATAGATGGTGATTTACTGACTGCCTCTGTCCATCAGAGACATAGGAGCCAGACCAGGGGTGAATTTCTGATTAAACTTCCACTGGTCCAAGTTGAGCTTAACATGGATGGGGATCCAGTTCCAGACAATGGGAATTCTCTGAGAAACATATCTGTCTCTCCAACATATCCTATTTATGTCAGAATCAAAATGTAGGTCTTCTACTCTAGTAGTTCTGATGCTGTTTGTTTTGCAGATGTGCAAAATGCTCATCAAAACAGGGTCCCAGGTGGCCCTGTATGCCAGGCAAAGATCACCCCTCAAAAGTCTGTACGAGAACAAGTAAAGAGACAGAGCTTTGAGTCGATCATCTTAGGACATTTTATTTACTCCCTGTATTCCTTTTGTAAGGAACCTCTGTGGATGTTCCAGTTGCTGCATGTGTCTGGTCAGCTACATACTGAAGGTGGAATTATATTCTATGATGGATCTAATGAGGGCCATGTACAGTGGTATGATAACCTCTCTGGACCTAGACGCCATGCCCTTGCTTACTAGTTGAACAAAATAGAAGGATTTTCTTACCACCTTGGACACATGCTGGTCAAAGGCTAGGTTGCTATCTACATGAGTTCCCAGGTCCCTGACTAGTGAATCAACTTTTAAAGATGTTTAATTAATGGCATAGTTAATCGGGGTGGTAGACTTCCAAAAAAGTACTATAATGCATTTCTCAGTACTGAGTTTAAGCCATAGTTTTGGCACCAAGAGTTTGTCTGTATTAGACCTTCCTGAAGGGTGTTTTCATTTTGGGAGAATTCAATGACTGCTCCCAGTTTGCAATCATCTGTGAACATGGTCAGCCAAAGGTCTTTGACATTGGCTTTGACATCTGAGAAGTAGATGCCAAAAAGGATTGGGTCCAGCACAGAGCCCTGAGGGACTCCACTAATGACCGGACTCTTTGTGGAGGTGGCCTCACCATTTCTAACCTCTGAGTCCTATTCGTTAGCCAGCTAGCTATCCAACATGTTATAAAGGGGTTTATACCTAGTTCCGTAAGTCTTTGACAATGCCCAAGTGTGGTATTATATCAAATGCTTTTGCCAAATCTAGGTAGGCACTATGCCCTGTTTTCCCCTCATCTATTGCCTTAGTTGACCTTTTCAGAGAAGTCCACCAGATTCAGTAAGCATAACCTTTCTTTGGCAAAGCTAAACTGGGGTAGATCCAGTGTCTGGTGTCTCCTATGTGTTTGTTGATAATTTATGTGATAATTCTTTCCTAGCTTTGCAAATAAAACTAGTCAGACTAATAGGTCTGTAGTTTCCAGGATCTGTTGAAAGTTCTCCCTTATGAAGGGGGGGTTTGAGGGGATTGTTGGGGGAGTGAGAGAGGTGTAAACCAGAAAGTAAACTCATCCACTAACAAGTTTGTTATGTCACCAGGCTCAGTGAATGCTGCACCATTAACCACCAGTTCAGAACATTGATGTGTGCTGCCTTTCAGTTTTCTGACATAGCTGTAGAAGGCCTTACAGTTAGCTTTCATTTCAGATGCTATATTAACCTCAAAGTTGGCTTTGCTTGACCTAATGAGCTCTTTTAGTTGCCAATTTACTATGATGACAGAGTTTCTATTCTTATGGGAATTACCATACCTGATTTTTGCCATAATTTGTTTTCCTTTTGTTGTATATCCCATTCAGTTTGGGTTGCCACCAGGGCATTTTTTTCCAAGGTTACTCCTGCGCTTACTTCTGGTAGGTACAGTAGCCTCTATGCAGCAACTGACATGACAGCAATTCAGCATAGGCTGCTGTGTTCTCTGGGTTTGGAGGGGCATTAAAGTTTGACAGTTCATCATTTAATAAAAGGCAATTTGCCTTGGAATAGTTCCTGTTACTAGTTTTAATGGCATTATGGAGTTGCTTTTGATTTCAAAGGAGACGGTTTTATAGTTGGACCTTACCAGGGAGGATTAGACATTGGGAGGGGTGCAGCATTCTCCCATAGGGTCTATATTAAATAAACGAAAGTTTACTTAAGCAAACACTCTAATAATAGAAAATCCTGGCCCTTGAACTTGCTATTGTGGGGGGGGGACTGCACCCTCCCACTCCCCACTAAATATATATATATATCAACTCCGAGATCGCACTACAGTGAGGAAAGGGCAAATATTCCAATCTTCACAGTACCGCGATCTCACAAAAAAAACATTGAGGTCTGGGATTTTCTATTATTAGAGCGTTCGCTAAAGTAAACTTTCATTTATCTAATATAGACCCCTCCCATATTTGTAAGCATGTGGTTGTATTCACTATTTGGTCAATGGTGTCTGTAGTTACAAAGTCCAGGAATCTCTGTGCCTGTATATTTGAAGCTGTGTAGGGTTCCTAGTCTATAGAAAGGTAATTAAAGTCTCCCATGAGCAGGGTGTTAGGTTGGATGGTAAGTGTGTCCAGTAGGTCCAAGTATGCATTGTGAACTTCTTAAGGCATAGAGAGTGACCTATAGCTGGCTAGGATTTGGTACAAGTTTTTGTCTATGGTGATCTGCACATAGAGGAACACGCATTTCATCCTGTTTGACCACCCTAGAGGTAATAATAACAATAATACCCATATGTTGACCAGGCAGGCCCATTGGGCACACAGTCACTTTTCACGGGAGACTTGGAAGCAATGTCTGGTTAAATGACTTGCTCAAGGTCACACAGCAAATGAGGACTGACAGAATCAAACCCTGCATCATAGGAATTACATCTCACAGCCTTAACCCTCTAAGTCAACTGTCTTACTCTCCAGCTGTTTCCTCCATTCTTTTAACACAGTTTAACTAGCCAAAACTGTGAAGGAAATAACTGATTAAGGCAGTGGTCTACTGGCCCAAAGAAAATGTGGGAATTTAAATTGTCAGAGGTGCATTTCAGAGCTTTTTTTACCATCCTCTTGATCATCTTCCACCATCCTTTTTAACACACACTAAATGGCCAAGACTGCACTGCAATAATTTTAAAGAAAATAACTAAAATGTATGCATGCATTTGGAAGTCAATAGGCTCACAAAAATAATGAGGTTCTAGATGCTCTGAGGTAAATTTCAGATATTTTCCAACCTTTTAACCAAGTGAATGCCTGAATAAAAATCATGACTAAGGAAAAAACATTAGCCCAAGGCTTAATATTCAAAGCTGACAAAAGATTAACTCCCAATAAGCTGAGAAGTCAAATGTTTTTGAAGACACATAAATCATAACTCAGATCAGTCCCTGTCTCTCTACCACTCCAGTCACCTTTTGTGTACCCCACGTATATCAAAGTGGGAAGAAAATGAAAGAATGCATGTAAGTCTCCCCATATACCCTTGTTCTCTCTGTCTCTATGTTATTTGTACAAAAATATGAGGAATAAAATCTCCCAAGGAAATGGAAAGCTAGGCTTCTTATAATCCTCACAGAATGCCTGAATAAATTGCCTGTACTGCACCTGTGTACTATGTATGTATTCTACTTATGTTCCAAATTTCAGCTGTACACAACAAATCTACTTACCTTTATTTTTAAATGAATATTTTCTCGTTTGTTCTCTCCACTGTAACTGCTGATGTGCTGCATACCACTGTAAAAACATGTCTATTGTAATGTGTCTGTATACTGATCATGTCTAAATATCTAAATGTATCTGTAATTTTTCTATGTGGAGCTTTTCTTCCCGGGCCTCTGCTGAAAAAGGGCCTTTTCGGCTCAGTCAGACACCCCCGGTTAACAAATGTAAAATAAATAAATAATAAAATAAATAATTAATAGCTTTGTACATACCTATGAACCTATAAGAACAAAAGGTTTTAATAATATATTTCAACTTTCTTAAGTATATACATAGAATGCCTCCTTATTCTTCCACCCCAAAAGACAGCCACTTGTATACATGTCTGATGTTTGATTGTGAGGAAAGTGGAAAAAATAATGATCCAGCGATCCAGGAGGTCAATAACTTCCTCAAATTCTTTATTACAGTTCTCTTTAAGTGTGATAATACGCATACACTTTTCGTTGCGATAAAGTACACAAACTTCCACAGAAGAACAAACAAGTGTTACTAGTACTGACTGCTTATATACCAGCAGTCCATTAAAATCAAAACAATTAATCAATCATTCAATAAATTCGTTATATAATTATGTAAATGAATGTTTTAAAGGCGAACTGAACGTGCATCACAAAAGATAAAAGTAAGACCATTAAACACATTTATGAAACCTAGTTCCTTAAATAAAATACGTGTTAAACATTTTTACATATTTTTCATGCCTAACATATACATTGCAATAAAGTTAGACTTGAAATATTAGGTCAAAACACTAATTCTAACTTAGTAAAAATACTAGTTGGAATTTTAATTAAAAATTCAAGGTCTAATACCTAATTTCTATACAGCGCCAACACATATACTGCGTATCTAAGTATTAGATTAATAGCTACGATAATTTTGTGAGCAAAGGTAGTCAAAGTACGGGGTTTGAATAGGGACACAAACTTTCATCATCCCTAAAGAGTGTATATAAATAAAACATGAAAGCGTAAGTATCAAAAATAACACATGAAAGCGTAAGTATCAAAAATATCCAAATGCTGTACCTAACTTAGTTAAACATATATGTGCTAATAAAATAGTTAAAAATGTATTGTATATATAATATGTGTAATCGAATTTAATAATTTAATGATTTAATAATTTAATAATTTAATACTTTGATGTTTTAGTATTTTTAATATTTTAATATAATATGATAAATTAATAATTTAAGAATTATTATTTTAAATTTTAAAAAATTATATATACACGATTAAAACCTATGTGTGTATAACTTAGTGTCTACAAAAACCTATTTATTTCCTGTAACACTAAAACATACTTTTAAACGTAATTTTTTTTAAATTTTTATAAATTTTTATCTCTCTAAATTTTTAAGCCTTAAAATGCATTTAATGGAGGACATTTCGTTAATCCCTGGAAACTAATTGGCATTAGTATTTAATTGCCATATGAGTTCCTTTCGTTCTAACTTTAATGGTTCGTAACCTCCTCTAGAGTCCTCTGGTACTTGATCAATAGCTTTGAATTTAAAGTGGTGTCCTTCATTAGCGTTACAATGTCTAGCAAGTGCGTTCTCTAACTTTACCTTATTGATACTATATATGTGCTCATATATCCTTTCGTGCAACCTTCTATCAGTTTTACCGATATAGAAGGCTGCACACATAGTGCATTTTGCCAGGTAGACTAATTGTCGACTACTACAATTGAACCTATTCCTTATTCTATAGGTATTGTTCCTAAGTGTAAAAGTGCAACCTTCTTCTATGTATTTACAATAGTTGCACTTATTACATCTAAACATTCCAGTATTAGTAGGTATATTACAACTTTTTAATTGTAAAATATCTTTGAAATTTAAACCTCTTCTATAAATTATCTTTGGTTTTTCAGGTAATAAGTCTCCAGTATGGTTATCACTTACCAATAAATGCCAATTCTTAAAAAGGATATTTTTGATGTCTTGAGCATCAAGATTAAAACAAGTAATGAAGTTACACGTATACAATAGCTTCACCTCACTTAGTGCCTCACTTTCTAGTTGATGGTCTCCAAAATAAAGCCTACCCAGTAATGGTACATAATTATGTTCCCACCTTTTATTTTTAACTTCTGTTGATATGTTCTGAATGAATTCATAAGGGTACCCCCTTTGCATAAAGAATTTTTCTAACAATATACATTCCTCCAGGAAGTCAGTATCTCTTGTTGTCATTCTCGCTGCCCTAACCAATTGGCCTTTGACAACTGCTTTTTTCTGATGGGTAGGGTGACAGCTAGTATAATGTAGAAACATATTTGAGTATGTCTCCTTCCTGTAGATTGTAGAAATGTAACTTCTAGTTTCGTGATCTTTTTTCAAATTGACATCCAAATAGTCAATAAAGTCTTTACTATATTTGAATGTGAATTCTAAAAAGTCAGTACTACTATTAAAAGTTACTATCAACTCATCAATCTCATCATAGGAGCCCTCGTATAACAAGAAAATATTGTCGAGGAATCTAGTATAGAATGGAATCTTGTCATTAAACCTAACATTATTCATTACTGTGTTCCTTTCCCAAAAAGCCATCACAAGATTAGCTATACTACCACCACATGGTGACCCCATTACCACACCAACCCTTTGGTGAAATATTTCTTTGTTAAACAAAATAAAGTTATATGACAAGACTGTGTCTATCAATTCACCAATTAGTTGTGTTTCACTATTGGGTGCTCCTAGTAACCTCAGCATTTCAGTAACCCATTCAATAGCTTTATCATGGGGAATGCATGAGTAGAGGTCTTTAACATCTATTGTGACAAAAACACCGGAATCGGAAAAAGGTAACTCATCGATAGCTTTCAAAAAGGACCACAAGTCCTTAGAAATTTGTTTTTCCATTTTGATATACTTCTGCAAAATTTTATCCACCACTTTTGAACATGCATACGTCATACTATTTCTACCGTCTACCAAAGGTCTCATAGGTGGATTATACAAATCTTTATGGACTTTTGGTATGCCAAACCGTACTGGAATTTTTGTAATAGGTTGCTGAAGGTAATTATACATGTCATTATCTATTCTATTCTCGATAAATAATTCTTCATATAGTGATCTAATTCTAACATGTGCTAAATTCATTTCATTCCTTGATGATTTAACATAAGTATTCCCTTGCAGAATTAATGCCATTTTTTCCTCGTAATCACTATTAAACATCAAAGCTAGACCCCCACCCTTGTCATGTTTCATGATACGTATGGGAGCTTGCTTTAACAAATTCAATAAATCTCTTTCTTCCTTTGTAATGTTGTACCTGTATGTATGTTTTACTTCTTTTAAATTCCTCAAGTCCATTTCCATAATTTTTTCAAAAAGGACAAGTGATGGGTGAAGCGGGGGGTTAGAAACGCTAGATACAAAAAAATCAGATTTTTCACTGAAGTCACCTCCCATCATACATAACAAATTAAGCTTCCTTATGAAGAGTTTCAAGTCAATTAATGTGTTGGCCATATTGAAAACAGTTGATGGCACAAAAGTGTAGCCTTTGCTTAACAATTCTACTGTATCCTCACAAATAGACAAACTAGTGTAATTAAAAATTTTAAAATCAGCTTTAGAGTTAGTGATAACAGAGCATTTGGAATAATCATCCAATAAATACGATGGAACAGGCATATCCATTACCACCTCTTCCTCCTGTTCCTCGTTGCTCTCTTGTTCTGCTGCCTCGTCCCCGAGGCTTGCCCTTGAAAATTTTGATTCCTCACATTTTTCCGTTCATTAGGTACCCCGTTGTTATTATTTTGACTGCCAGGATCTCTAAAGTCAGCATGGCTATTACTACCAGACTGTTGCGCCAGTCTCTCACTCCTCCTAATACCATTGTTGGAATTGGGTGTTGATTCCAACTGAGGGATGATTCCATTTTCCCTTTCCTGCCCCTCTGAGCCAGCCTGAGTTTCATGTTGCCTTTCCCCACTTTGAGTGTTAGGGGCTGCATTGGTTAACTTTACTGGGCGAGGGTAAGCCTTACACTCGCCATAGTCTCTAAGATCCCTATTGATCTTTTTAGTCTTAGTTAGGTTCATTTTTAATAGATGGTTATCGATACTCGAGAAACATCTATCATACTCGAATTGGTATCTTGCAAAATCAATGTCATTTTTAATAGAGTTGTCTAAAGCTTCTAGTTCACCCATTAATACATCTACCATTTCTTGGTAGTGGACACAAAATACCTCTAACAACTCAAGGCCCTGTTTGTCAAACAGGGTAATTAGTGTAGTGTGGAATAAAGAGCCTTCCACCAGGCCCATAGGGAATTGCCAATGCCTTAGTCCTTTGGGTACAATTTTTAGCTTAATACACTCGCGGAAGTAAGCTATTTCTAGCTGTAGCTTACGTACCTTAAACAGCTTCTCGTCAAAGCTGCTCAGTTTACAGTTAATGTCATTCTTTTCCTCTTGCTCTGGTAATGCAATGTTGCCTTGTTGTACTCCATTAAAAACAAAGGACCTAGTGACCCAAGCAGATAGAGGCTCTGCCCTCCTTGGTCCAGAGTCACGTAATTCAGCCACCGCTGAATTATTCCTCCTCTCACTTAATGAACACGCTCCATTTCGGCGCTGTAAAATATCCAAATTAGGTGTTGACGCTGTTGAAACTGTTACCCCTTCAGGTCTTCCAGCCACCACGGACGCCACCGTCTGTGGAGACCGGTTGGCATCGTCAATTCGCTGAGATAGTCTATCCACCTTTTGCGTTAGTAATTCGATCAACGCTGTCAGGTTCCCATCACCTTCGTTAGATTCAGAAGCGGAAGCAGAGACACTCGCAATTGCCGGTTTCATGAAAAACAACTGCCAAACGAATAACCAAAGAAACAAACTTTTGAAAAATGAACCAGCGATCCAGGAGGTCAATAACTTCCTCAAATTCTTTATTACAGTTCTCTTTAAGTGTGATAATACGCATACACTTTTCGTTGCGATAAAGTACACAAACTTCCTCAGAAGAACAAACAAGTGTTACTAGTACTGACTGCTTATATACCAGCAGTCCATTAAAATCAAAACAATTAATCAATCATTCAATAAATTCGTTATATAATTATGTAAATGAATGTTTTAAAGGCGAACTGAACGTGCATCACAAAAGATAAAAGTAAGACCATTAAACACATTTATGAAACCTAGTTCCTTAAATAAAATACGTGTTAAACATTTTTACATATTTTTCATGCCTAACATATACATTGCAATAAAGTTAGACTTGAAATATTAGGTCAAAACACTAATTCTAACTTAGTAAAAATACTAGTTGGAATTTTAATTAAAAATTCAAGGTCTAATACCTAATTTCTATACAGCGCCAACACATATACTGCGTATCTAAGTATTAGATTAATAGCTACGATAATTTTGTGAGTAAAGGTAGTCAAAGTACGGGGTTTGAATAGGGACACAAACTTTCATCATCCCTAAAGAGTGTATATAAATAAAACATGAAAGCGTAAGTATCAAAAATAACACATGAAAGCGTAAGTATCAAAAATATCCAAATGCTGTACCTAACTTAGTTAAACATATATGTGCTAATAAAATAGTTAAAAATGTATTGTATATATAATATGTGTAATCGAATTTAATAATTTAATGATTTAATAATTTAATAATTTAATACTTTGATACTTTGATGTTTTAGTATTTTTAATATTTTAATATAATATGATAAATTGACCTAATATTTCAAGTCTAACTTTATTGCAATGTATATGTTAGGCATGAAAAATATGTAAAAATGTTTAACACGTATTTTATTTAAGGAACTAGGTTTCATAAATGTGTTTAATGGTCTTACTTTTATCTTTTGTGATGCACGTTCAGTTCGCCTTTAAAACAATCATTTACATAATTATATAACGAATTTATTGAATGATTGATTAATTGTTTTGATTTTAACGGACTGCTGGTATATAAGCAGTCAGTACTAGTAACACTTGTTTGTTCTTCTGAGGAAGTTTGTGTACTTTATCGCAACGAAAAGTGTATGCGTATTATCACACTTAAAGAGAATTGTAATAAAGAATTTGAGGAAGTTATTGACCTCCTGGATCGCTGGTTCATTTTTCAAAAGTTTGTTTCTTTGGTTATTCGTTTGAAAAAATAATGATCACAGTAATCTATTCCAACTTGTTGATCCTACTGTACATTCCTACTAGACAAGCTACTTTAGCAACTTTCTTTGCAAATGTTTGGCATTTAATTGAAAGAAAAACTAAAGGAATAATAGCTGTTCTATCTGCAGCCCACATACAAGCTGTAGAGACCTTCTGTGCACATCTGTAAAAGACTTGGTTTTAGACCAGGTGTGGCCTAAAACAGAGGCTGGGGATGGGGCTCACCTACTAAGTCTGTATCAAAATTCACTTATCCAGCAAGGGCTATGGAGGTATTAGGCCCCCAGAAATTCTCAGAGTCTAGATGTTTGGTTGTACAGGTTATGTCTTATTTCTGAAAATCAATTATTAGTTAACCATTTGTTTTTACTGCTACTCAAAATAGTAATGTAAGTACCTGCAAATATTGTTGTGACCATAACATTCAATTTCCTGTCTAAAATGTACTGGTTTTCAACAACTTGCCACCCTACCAACAATCTAGAAAATAAATCAGATGCATTGTCTAGATTGTTATTGGAACAAAACAGAACAGAAAGGGTACAAATCGAGTTGTCATTAAGTACACAGCACCTCCTCCACAGGGTGTCATAGTCACAGTTACTGTGAACAGGGGTAAAGGGGTTATTTACTTGTTTAAAGTGAAGCAATGCAGCTATGACATTTAACTTCATAATGTAAATAAATACATAGGAAAAATTTTCCAAGCTAAATGGCAATCTAGATGGACACAAACTTTGCCTATGCATAAAGCCAACCATGAGGTTGTGCAAAGTTAGTAGTTTAGAGATGTGGGTGTGTGTGTGCACAGCACATCCCCTCACTCCCATGGGAGGTGCAAGGGGCTTGCACCTCTGCAAAAACACTTTCATTATTATTTTCAATATAAGCCAATGTTTCACACTGTCAGCTTTGTTTTGAAGATATTTTTTCCTCCTGATCACAGTAACTCAGTTATTATGAATCCATACATGTTTTGCCTGACTTGAATGGGTAAAAGGTTAGTCTGAATATTATTTATTTATTTATATTTACATATTAACTGAGTTGCCCATCAAGGTCAAAGCCCATTTTCAAAAGAGGTCTGAATGCACTGTCTAGATCAGTCACACAAGCAAGCGATGGGAGGGTAAGGGATGCAGACCCACATCTATCTGAAACTTCTTAGCAGCTCAGATTTAATTATATGTTATTTATTTATTAATTTATTTAACTGGAGTAGAACACTGATCCAAATGGAACATTTTCAGGTTCAACCTGGGACACAAGAAATAACAGACTATTACTTTTTTCATAGATATAAAGGCAAAACATTCCAATTGCATGAGCACAATAAATGAATCAAAGATGTTTTACAGATGTCTCATTAGCATTGCATACTACATATCAATGCAATATAGTATGTATACATTGTTTCTATATATAATCATTCCAAATGCTGTTAAGTTAAAGAAAGGAACTGAAATCTTTGGAGATTACTGAATATCTAAAAGGGTTATTGGTATGAAAAGGAATAGTTAGAATGACAAAAAAATGGTGGGAGAAAAGTTACTGAGGAGGGACTGAAGGAGAAATGGAATGTGTACAGTTGGGATGTGAGAGCTTTTATATGAACTATATGAAGTGAGCACTATAAATTCTACATAAACTGTAATAGATACATGTACCTGACATTACAAATGGTGGCATAATGGGCATTGCCAATGTGGATTGTGACTAAGTGATGGTATCATTTAAGTAATATTTGCACTGTGGCACCCTATAAAAGTGGGCAACTTATTTTTTTTGTTTGTTTTTTTTAGTTCATGATGGAATTTTGGATTTTTATATGCATGGGAAAGGATTCCTCTACTTTTGGAAGTTAGAAGTGAGAAGCAATGGTTCAGTTAGTGCACTTAAGTTTATTTTGAGATTGACTATGAAAGAGATTTCCAGTTATATCAGGTGAGTCGCTTAGATAGTCACCCTGAAAAGTAAGGAAAGGAATCTAGATTACCTGTGTTTAAACATCATAGATGCATGTGATGAAGTGGTGCTCTCTCTTTTTTATGGGATGGGAGTGTCATAAATCTGCATCACTGGCTCCAATAGGGGGCATCAATTGGGATTTCCTCTAACAGACTAACACTATATATTCTTTTAATTATTTCAATGCAGAACGGAGGTCTATTGAAATGTAATGTTTTTTGTCCAATTGTACTGGTTGGGGAGTAAAAAGGAGTGCTCTTTTAGAAAATCATGCAGAGTTAAGCAACCTGATTGTAATATAGCCTTGTAAGGGGCCTTTTGGTGAGGTATAGCCAATTATCTTATTTACCAGATTCCAATATTTCATCTGGCTGTTTTAGAGTGAGGACTGAAAACTTGAAGAAAGTTTGCCTTCCGGCACTTTTTAGATTTCTTTGCAAGATTTTTTTTTTTTTATTAAAACAAATTTGTTTCTGTTTTCTGCTGAGGATGTGCTTTTCCATTACCTCCATGTTTTGTCTTGCATTTTGTATAGTGATTTCATATCTTGAGTGAATCACTGGTTATTATGGAGGGATTTTAGAAGTCATGATACCTTTGAGAAGCATATCTTATAAGCTGAGTAGGATATTAGGGCATTAACTACAGTTGAAAGGTTTGTTAGGTTGGCATGAGTTCCAAATTCATTTGAAAGCACTCTGAAGTGTTACAGTATTAGAAGTCTTAACCTCAAGATGCACGCACTCGAAGCTCTCCTCAGTATGGAGGACCTCGATATCTGTGCAGTGACAGAAATCTGGTTCAAGGCTCCAGAGAGCACCCCAGCACTACCAGGCTATACCTCATATCATGCTTTTCGGCCCCAAAACCCGGACCGAACCACAAAAGGAGGGGGAGTTTCCATATTTATCAAGGATATCCACACCTCCAGGTTAGTGGCATTGCACAAAGTATCGGAGACCATCCATGTGCAACTAACAGTGGGCAAGACTGCTTTTCAGTTTATAGCATCCTACAGACCACCCTCTCAAAATCAGGAATCCCACTCGGCTTTCCTGAAAACATTGGAGAACATGAAGATCTCTCCGAACACCATTATATTGGGCGACTTCAACTACCCAAGCATTGACTGGGAGCACTACTCAAGCCCCAGCACCTTAGCCCAAAGGTTCCTGGAAATTATAAACTCAAATGCTATGGAACAACTAGTCACCACTCCCACAAGAGGGGACAACATACTAGACCTGATCATTACCAACATGGGGAATCTATGCTCCACACCAGAAGTATATCCCTCATTGGTAAGATCAGACCATAAATTAATTTCACTGGATGTCCACATCCCGACCCCACCCCCAGCCCAGAAAACCACAGTGAAAAACTTCTCAAAAGCGAACTTCTCACTTCTCAAAACCAAAGTGGAATCCTTCAAGGCCCCAGGGCCAGTGGAAACTATGGCCCAAACTGCAGAATCCTATATAAATGCATTCTACGGACATCTCCAGGAATGCATGGATCATGCTATCCCAAACAAAACCAAGACCCAATCATCCAAAGGCAGGCGTCCAGTCTGGAGGACCCCTGCCATAAATAAACTGTACAACAGAAGGAGGAAGCTACTACATGATAGAGCAAAATCTCTAATAGGGAAGGCATCTCTGATCAGTACTAGCAAAAAATTATGATCCCTCATAAAATCCTCCAAGGCCAGCTTCGAGAGAAAAATTGCACAGGACATCAAAGACAATCATAAGGCTTTTTTCAGTTATGTTAGGAACCTGGGATGCAACTCCCAGACTTGTTCTGAGTTGATTCTAAACGACAAAAAATACACTGAACCCACAGACATCGCCAATATCCTGGCAGACAGGTTCAGTGCAAACGTCTCCACCCCCTCCCCCCCAAAAGAACAAGTATCTATCCCGGCAGAGGGCTGCTTCCCAAACATCTCTGATGCTCAGGTGAAGGCTGCCCTCTCCAAAGCAAAAACACTGCTTCCATGGGACCAGATGGCATCCCAGGTTGCGTCCTACATGAACTCCAAGAGGAACTAATCCCTCAAATAAAACAGCTATACAATCTCAGCCTCACTACAGGATATGTGCCCACAGAATGGCGTACAGCAACAGTGGTCCCACTCCACAAAGGTGGAGCCTCTACGGACCTTGGAAACTATCCCCCCATAAGCCTGACTAGCTTAGTCTGCAAGGCTATGGAGAGGATCATCATGGAGCTCATAAACAAAGACATTGGGGACCTACAGACACTAGATCCTACCCAGTTCGGCTTTGTCAAGGGCAGATCCTGCCTTTTGAACCTGGTTGACTTCTTCGAAACAGTCATCAAAGCCATAGATGAAGGGAAGGTAGTCCACACAGCCTATCTGGACCTTGCAAAGGCATTTGACACAATACCCCACTCGGGCATAATAGATAAGCTATCCAGCTTAAATATAAACCCCAATGTCACAAGATGGGTCACAAACTGGCTCAAAGACAGAACCCACAGAGTGAGAGTTGCTGGAGCCATGTCAGACTCGAAACCGGTCACAAGTGGCATCCCACAGGGTTCTGTCCTGGGACCACTCTTGTTCGGTATATACTTTTCCGAGGTACAGGCAAACGTGGGAGGACTATGGCTCACCAAGTTCGCAGACGACTGCAAACTGGGCGCCATAATTGACTCTCCAGCTGACACAAACATTCTTCAAAAAGGTCTCACAGAGACAGATAACTGGTGCCAGCACCATGGTTTAAAGCTAAATGCCAAAAAATGTATAGTCATACCCTTTGGCAAAAACAATGTGCCCACAAATTACCACATAGGCGGAAACCCATTAAGTACAGAGAAAGTTATTAGGGACCTGGGGACCCAAGTTGATAGCAATCTCTCCTTTGAAAACCACATTGCCAAAGTGGTTAGAAAGACCTTCTACATAGCCCACCTCATCACGAAGGGTTTCACATCTAGATCAAGAGAGGTAATCGTGCCCCTTTATTCATCCCTCATCAGGCCCATCATAGAATACAATGCCCCTTTTGGGATGTACCTTACCCAACACCTGCAGCAATTAGAAAGACCCCAAAAGTATCTCACCAAGAGGATCAAGGGTCTCAAACAGATGCCATATGCTGCTCGGTTAAAAAAACTCCAGCTCTACTCAGTTGCATACCGCCTACTTGAGGCGATCTATGCCTGACATACAAAGCTATGTCAAATCCAGAATTAATGGACATGCTCCACCTCAGTAAATCTAAATCCCTTAGAGCCACAAGCTTGAGGGACTTGAACCTCAGCACAGAAATAAATAGAACTTGCTGGAGGGACAGGTTCATAACCCAGAGGCTCCCTTCGCTCTGGAATAGAATTCCAGTTCATGTGAGGCAGAGCACCTCACTGAATCTCTTCAAGAAGAATCTCGATAGGTGGATGGGGGATCGTAGGTTTATCCCAGGGATTACTCCCGTGTCACTATTAGACAGAGGCACAGTAAACTAAACCTTAAAAAGGGCACAGTATACTCAAATCAAGGGGTGGCGTAAGCCATACAGAATTGGGATAGGCTTATAATTGCCCCAGGGCAGATAGCCTAGTATGAACCTATGAACCTAAGTCTGAAAGTTATTAATGAGGATGAGCTTTTCATTGATGACTTAGTGACTGAGCAATGATTATTCACGGAAGGAGATTGAATGGATATTGTTATAACTATGGTAGGATACTTAATAATAAGGATGTCTAGGGGGTAGCAGTTGCTTGTGTTAAAGTAGGGTCTGATATTTAACAAGCTAAGATCTGGATTAGTTAAGAAGCTTTCAATATCCATAGTTTTTGCATTTTTTTAGGATGATCAGGTCTTTTTTTTTTCCTTTCTGAAATGTAAAGCAGCTATGATTTTTTTGCATTACCTGGAAATGAAAAGAGTGCTACTACAATGGTTAGAATGACACAGTTTACAACTTTGATTTTGAAAGATAACCAGTTTTGGCCATAATTGTTTTGTAAGCAGCTTTGAGTTTTATCACTTATTTTTAGATATATTGAGATAAAAAAGAGGGCTCCCCCACTCTTTTCCTCTGATCTAGGCATTGAAAAGGTATTTCAAGTTGAGGAAGTGAATACTTAAGCCGTGGGTAAATTGTGAGCAATTATCCTGGTGTTAGAGCATTAACTAAGTATTTCCAGCTTACCATGTTTTTAATGTAATGTTAAAAGAAAACTTTGTGTATGTATATTTTTGTTAGATGCCGATCTTTATGGAGGGTGGCATTGGTGAGTGTACAGTCTATTATAGTATACCGGTAATGTTAGCTAGGGTTACTAGGGAATTCAATGTGGAAGAGGATTGAAGGAGTTCACACACCTCAGAGTAGTAGACGTCAGTCAGCATGCTTGTAGTACTGATGAAAGCTCAACAGCTCAGCAATGCAGCAAATAAGTTGAAGTATCTGAGCAGTCCATGCATAGAGTCTAGCAGATCAGCAGTGTAGTAAGTAGAAAATTAAATGCCTGAGAAGTGTCAGTAACAAGCAACTATAACAAAATCTATAGCACAGTACAGCACAGATTAAAGTGTATATCCAGTGGGATACCTTGTCCCACAACAGAATTAAAACAACTGTGCTGTATTCAGATACTAGGTAAGATCAAACCGTCAGTGAACTCAGGAGTACTTCAGTAGCAAACTTTTATAGCTAAATATACTCGACAGCACAGATTAAAAAAATAAATCAGTAAAACTTAAAGGAAAATTCCAGCCTCACCTACAGTTAACTCCAGCCTTAGGCTTCTTTTCTCCCTGTAATATGGTTTCAGTATGGTTTAGTTACCAGAAATCTACTTGTACTTTATGAAATTTTCATTTCCTTGTCTTGGAATCAAAGGAAGGGGAAAACCCACTTAACATTTTTTAAGCTTAACCTTTCACATGCTTTGGTGCAGGGATTTGTCTCTGCCTGAATAACATACCACAGACACATAGAAGTCTCTAGATTTTCTGTCAGGTACTGTCAAGAATCTTATATAAGTTGTCTTTAGTTTTGCTGATGTCAGTAGTTAATAAAAAAAAAAAAGTTCACAATGTGATGGATGTTTTTTTCAGTGCCTTTACAGCAAAAAGAAAGAGTATCACTGCACATACATGACCACATTTTTGTATAGAGATTCACTTATTAGAGGTATTCTTTTAAGTAACTGCAAGATTTTTGTAGAAAGTATTCCTTTAATCTTATGCACACTTCAGAGAAGAAATGTTAATTTGTCATGCTCAAAAATTATTGTGTTGATGAGGTGTTGGTATGCATATTGTAACAAATCAATGGGTAGCAATAAAACAGAAATGGGAAATTTTAATACATGAGGATATTGCCTTCGTTTAAGAAAATCTCATTCCAGCAGAAATTCAAGAAAATAAATTTTTACCTCTTTTTTACTGTGCTACACTGTAAGCATGGAGGTAACATAAATTGTAGAGTATTTTTCACCAGATAGAGTGTGTTTCTACAAATACAGCAAATTTCTCCATTATTCAGGATAAAACACACACATATCTTCCTACTGCACACTGATGAACACAAGTTCTCTGAAGTGTCAGTTAACACCTCCTAGACTACAGTTACAGTGCTGATACTTCAAGGATAGTGTGGGAAAGGGCCTATCAATACTTGAAAGACTACAAATTGACAGTCGTATAAGGCACTGAAGCACCTTACTGTGTGTCAGTGGCAATGTGCTTCTAAAAATGTACTAGTACACTCTGTTAGCAACCTGATACCAGATGTGATCAAAATTAAATAGACTTGTAATGAATGGAAATTTCTGTCTTATCAATAGCAAAAAGTAATTGCTACTAGTAGTACTGCAAAAATGATGGTGTTTGGCATGAGTAGAATGTCAGTGTAGTAGCTGCTGACAGACTTTGCAGAACAGTGACCCACATTAGTAACAGTAACTCTGCACATCATTACACATTTGATGAGTGCAGAACTGATTTGCTGATAGTATCCTTAGAAACAATGGCGAAGGGTAAAACATACATAATGGCTGAATGTTTTATTGCAATGAATACCTTATTGCAGTGTGTCAGAAATGCAGTTCAGTAAAGCATCGGCCCGAGAGACACAAGGGGCTATCAACAACACTGTTTAAATATTGCACACTTGGTGTGTCAAGCAAACTCTGGTTATTTCATTTCCAGCAGCCGAGGCATCCCAAGCAGCAGATTCCAGTCTTCATCCACTATACTGGGATTCTGATGAAGTCCTGTCAAGCAGGATGAAAGCACTCAGTCACACTGAATAAAGTTTTTTATGCAGTAATATTCGTGGAACTGGGAGTCTTTATGGTCCTATGCAGTCTGTCTTAGCCTGTGGTTTGCAGTTACTTCATATTTTGGACACACAGATTGACAGCAGAATGTAGTTGACTAAAATGGCATGAGAACAGTGGTGGGTGTCACCTGTAATATTCAACTAAAAAGTAGTGGGCAATAAGTGAAAGAGAAAGAGTCCCGGCATATAAAAAGCCTTGTATCATACTGTTATATAGTTACAACATCAAGCAACATCTCTGTAACAACTCAAAAGGCCCATTATTTCCAAACAAATAAAAATGCACTGAAAAGCTATGCATGCCCCTGCCATACATAGTGCACATTGTGAAGAAGCAATGACCAAAGAGAAACCATCTGTCAGTAGAGCTACTAACAGTCTAAATACAGCTAACATGTAAACAGCACTGTGACAATAGTGATCCTTAAATGACAACTGATACTGACACAGAGCAGTAGAAGGATAGTCACATAGCACATGTTCAGTTTATGGAATAAGAATGTGACATTGCATACATTCAATTCAAAGTGGCTTTACTGTAATAGTTCACACAGTAGTTCAAAGTGGCTTCACTGTAATAGTACACACAGTAGTTTTTAGTGTTATATTAAGCACTGAGAGTAAGCAATAAAGTGTTAATATCCTACAATTTAACCAATCAACAGAGAACCAATACAACAGAAGTGAGGAGATATAATACAAGAAACCATTTGTGCCTTACTAAAAAAAAAACTCATAGCGTCACAAACTGAAGCCTCATTTTGATGATGTTCTCTGTAAAGAAACTCCACCATGACCCTAAAATAATTGCCTAGCAGATACTCAGACAAAAGGAGGAATCAAAGGCATGGTATGAATTGTCAACTCAGGAATTATTATCAATGACCAATCAGGCTGACTGTGATACTGCACTGCAGCACTTTACTATTATACTGCCTTTGCATGAAAAGTCCTGTTGAAACTAGGATAATTAGCTTAAATCCCCCTCCATGGATAATGCAAGACAAAGAAGGCTTTTGTAGTACACATGGTGGCCTGGAATAAGTTTACATGTGCCAGACGCTAAGATAACCATAAACATTACACTTCATTTACAATGCAAAGACAGCATTTTAATAAAAAGAGATGAAAGCAGACTTAAAATAAAAAATTGAAGGAAGGTCTTCTTGATTTTAGGAAAGAAACTCAACCAACAGGTCCATTAAGTCCTTTCCAAGTCTTACAATCTCTCTGGAAGTAAATGGACAAGTGATTACTGATCTTAATTTCAACAAAGAAGCCTTTGTAGAACATTTCTCCTAATATTACTTCTGTGTCTCTGTCAATCATAATAATCTTCCAGTTGGTGTCACACTTTTTCCCAGTTAATTTTTGGATTCAATACTGACTTTAAATTCAGAAAGATTCCATTAGCAAACTTCAACAAGTAGTAAGAGGCTTAAAAATATTCTTAATTGTGGAAAGGTTAGACATAGGCCGGGATTCACTAATCCTCCGTGTAAGACTAAATAAGTCTTACTCGGAAACTGCAGCCTAAGAGTATGACGTCAGCGTGCCATGCATATTCATGAGGGTGCGCTGACTCAACTCTAAGGCTAACACGGAGCGTGCACGAGTGCAGGGGGCGTGTCAGACTGCCGAGCAATCCAAAAATCCACACCCCTGCAAGTCCCTCAATCTGCAAATGTCAACTGAAATGAGCGAGTCCGCTCAAATGTCTACATACCCAACACTACACTCCCCCACATTCTAAATCCCTGTACAATTCTAAAATGTAAAACTTTCCTTTTTTTTTTTATTATTCTTGATATAGCTGTCCATATTTGCGCGTGTTTGCTCGGGTTTGCCCATTGCTTAGCTACAGTTAGCAGTTTAGAGATCGAAGAGGATAATAAGAAACTTATATGCAAATTAAGCCAAATAGCAATAGCGTAGTGGTAGAGCCTTCGCACAAAGAGAAGGCATTCACGGTTCGAGTCCCACCACTCCCCTTTCTATTTTCTGTAGGAAACCAGTATAGAAAAATAATTCCTGACATTTATCTTTTAAATTATAGTAAAAAGCATTGAAATGGCCTATGTAGCAGTGAACGATATTTTATGTATATATATATATATATATATATATATATATATATATATATATAAATAAGAAAGTGAATTGGTTATGCATACTGATGAATGCATAAGTAACATATTTTAAGCAATGTGAAGCACTGCTAAGCAAAGTTTACCAGTATTAAACACATTTAAGTATAAATGCTCATAGCTTAGCACAGCTTTAACTAGCACAATGGCTTTGCGCAGAGCTGCGCATCGCGCCAACTAGCGCAAACAAAACATGTTTTGCGTGTAGCTGCACACCGCGCTAACTAGCGCAACATCAGGCAATGTTGGGCAACATCGAGCAACTTAGAGCAACGTAGAGCAACGTTGGGCAAGGTTGAGCAAAGTCGGCTAAACACAGCCACACCCCCTAGCCGGTCTGGCCAGTAGTAAAATAAAAAGCAATAACAGGCCTCGAACACGGGATACTGTGCACCATAATCACAATACTGAACCACCAAGCCATGACAGCTTTTGATATTCATGCACTGTCAACACACATATACATATTAATGAAAGTTTACCCAGTGCTAAGCAGGTGTGCTTTCAGCTGAGAATTTTCAAAACCGGCCAATCACAAATAAGTGCAGGAAATGAGGCATATTTAAGCTCCATAGGTGGGAATACTTGCCATAACTGGTTGTAGCTCCCATCTGCAGGCAGCATGGCTGGTGTTGGAGAGGGCTCTCGCTTCCGAGCGCAACGGTGGGACATTGAGGAGTCAAAAGTGATGGTTTGGCTCCTCGTCCATAATCATGATGCCAGACTCCTGCAGGGCCAGTTCCAGGCCTCTGAATACAAAGTGGAAGCCTGGAACCATCTCATACATGATCTCACCAGTGCCACAGGCATCCCTTGGACTGGTGAGCAGGTCAGACCTGAAGAGATGCAAGGAGGACCGACTGAACCAGTGGATACAGGAGGCCCATGGGATGGAAAATGCCCCACTACTGAATAGGTAGCCATGGAATGAATTATGTAAGAACTGCTATCGTAGTCTATATTATGGATAGGTATGTCTCAATATCACTTCATTTACTTCACAGCTGCAGGTGCCCGTGCTGCGAATCAGCAAGCCTATGCAGATAGGCTGCTAAGGCTGCACCACCAGGCAGGTTAGTAATTATTCTGCATGTATTGTTATATAAAATATGTGAGAGAGCCTGACAAAAGTGTTGTAGCCCAATAATAAAGGTATAATAAGTCTTGAATAACATCTCTGCATGTACTATTATATAATATAAGTGAGAGAGCCTGAAAAAGAGTGTTGTAACCCATTAATAAAGGTATAATACGTCTTGAATGAGTCTTCTGCATGCACTGATAAATCAAAGAAATGAGAGAGCCTCTAGAAAAGTGTGTAATGTAATTAATAAAGGTATAATTCCTGGAGTGTAACAATGACCGCCACCAGCACTGTTGGTCAACAGGGTGCTGGCGGAAATTGGGCTACTGTTGGCCGAAGGAGGAGAAGAGGCGGAAGGCATGCCTGAAGGCAGGTAAGGGCTAGGACTGTGATAGTGAGGGTCGGAACTTTGAATGTTGGCAGTATGACTGGTATAGGGAGGGAGCTAGCTGATATGATGAACCAAAGTACGGTTGGTATATTGTATGTGCAAGAGACCAGATGGAAGGGGAGCAAGGCTAGGTGTATCGGAGGCGGTTTCAAATTGTTTTATCATGGTGTGGATGGGAGGAGAAATGGCTTAGGCATTATCCTGAAGGAAGAGTATGCTAAGAATGTTTTGGAGGTGAAAAGAGTGTCAGATAGAGTGATGTTTATGAAGCTTGAAATTGATGGTGTAATGATGAATGTTGTTAGTGCATATGCTCCACAAGATGGGTGTGCGATGGATGAGAAAGAAAAATTTTGGAGTGAGTTGGATAAGTGGTGATGACTGTACCCAAGGGTGAGAGACTGGTGATTGGAGCAGATTTCAATGGGCATGTTGGTGAAGGGAACAGAGGGGATGAGGAAGTGATGGGGAGGTATGGTGTTAAGCAAAGGAATGCAGAAGGTCAGATGGTAGTGGATTTTGCGAAAAGGATTGACATGGCTGTGATGAATAAGTATTTTAACAAGAGGGAGGAGCATAGGGTGACATACAAGAATGGAGGAAGATGCACGCAGGTGGATTATATCTTATGTAGAAGGGCCAATCTGAAGGAGATTGGAGACTGTAAAGTGGTGGCAGTTCCATAGAAAGTGGATGAAGGGAGTGCCAGTAGCTGTTAAGCATATATACAGTCCTCAACTGTTGGTTCATGGCTGGCATGTATAGGTAAATCTGGCACATGAGTAGCTTGGTTTGTAGGATGACATTGGTGATCAAGAAGAGGAGGATGAGTGTGAGGGCAGCACCAAGGATCAAATGGTTGAAAATGAAAAAGGATAATTGTGAGGTGATGTTCAGGGAGGAGTTAAGACAGGCACTGGGTGGCAGTGAAGAGTTACCGAATAGCTGGGTAACTACAGCAGAGCTAGTAAGAGAGATGGCTAGAAGGGTGCTTGGTGTGACATCTGGAAAGAGGAAGGAGGACAAGGAGACCTGGTGGTGGAATGAAGAAGTACAGGAGACTATACAGAGAAAGAGGTTGGCGAAGAAGAAGTGGGATTGTCAAAGAGATGAAGAAAGTCGACAAGAGTATAAGGAGATGAGGTGCATGGCAAAGAGAGAGGTGGCGAAGGCTAAGGATAAGGTGTATGAAGAGTTATATAAAAGGTTGGACACTAAGGAGGGAGAAAAGGCTAGACAGAGGGACCAAGCTAGTAAAGATGTGCAGCAGGTAAGGGTGATAAAGGATAATGAGGGAAACGTACTCACAAGTGAGGATAGTGTGTTGAGCAGATGGAAAGAGTGCTTTGAGGGGTTGATGAATGAAGAGAATGAGAGGGAGAGAAGGTTGGATGATGTGCGGATAGTGAATCATGAAGTGCAGTGGATTAGCAAGGAGGAAGTAAGGATAGCTATGAAGAGGATGAAGAATGGAAAGGCTGTTGGTCCAGATGACATACCTGTGGAAGCATGGAGGTGTTTAGGTGAAATGGCAGTGGAGTTTTTAACTAGATTGTTTAATGAAATCTTGGAAAGTGAGAGGATGCCTGAGGAATGGAGAAAAAGTGTTTTGGTACCGATTTTTAAGAATAAGAGTGATGTGCAGAGCTGTAGTAACTACAGAGGGATTAAACTGATCAGTCACAGCATGAAGTTATGGGAAAGAGTAGTGGAAGCTAGGTTAAAAGATTTAAAAATCGCAAAAGACTCAAAAGACAATCACAAGGCCTTCTTTAGCTATGTTAGAAACCTGGGTGGAAACTCCCAGATATGCTCAGAGTTAGTCCAAAATGACACAAAATACACTGAACCCACAGACATTGCCAACATTCTGGCAGACAGGTTCAGTGCAAATTTCTCCTCCCCCTCCCCCCCAAAAGGAGAAATATCTATCCCAGCAGAGTGCAGCCTCCCTAACATCTCAGATGCCCAGGTGAGAGCCGCCCTCTCTAAAGCTAAAAACACAGCATCAATGGGACCGGACGGTGTCCCGGGCTGTGTGCTACATGAACTCCAAGAGGAACTAAACCCACACATAAGGCTGCTGTTTAATCTTAGCCCTTACTACAGGATACGTACCCAAAGAGTGGCGTACAGCAACAGTGGTCCCACTCCACAAAGGCGGTGCTTCTATGGACCCTGGAAATTACGGCCCCATAAGCTTGACGAGCCTGGTCTGCAAAGCTATGGAGAGGATCATTATGGAACTCATAAACAAAGACATTGGGGACCTACAGACATTGGATCCTACCCAATTTGGCTTTGTCAAGGGCAGGTCCTGCCTTTTGAACTTGGTTGACTTTTTTGAAACAGTCACTAAGGCCATTGATGAAGGTAAGGCAGTTCACACAGCCTACCTTGACCTTGCAAAAGCCTTCGACACAATACCCCACTCGGGCATCATAGACAAACTCACCAGCTTAAAGGTAAACCCATATGTCACAAGATGGGTTGCAAACTGGCTCAAGGACAGAACCCACAGGGTCAGAGTTGCTGGAGCCATGTCAGATTCTAAGCCGGTCACAAGTGGTGTCCCACAGGGCTCAGTCCTGTGACCCCTCTTGTTCGGCATTTATTTTTCCGAGGTGCAGGCAAACATAGGAGGATTGTGGCTGACAAAGTTTGCAGATGACTGCAAACTGGGCGCCATAATTGATACTCCAGTGGACACAAGCATCCTTCAGAGAGGCCTCATAGAAACGGATAATTGGTGCCAGAGCCATGGCTTAAAGCTGAATGCCAAAAAATGTATAGTCATACCCTTTGGGAAAAACAAGGTACCCACAAATTACCACATTGGTGGTAATCCATTAAGTACGGAAGAGGTAATCAGGGACCTAGGGACCCAGGTTGACAGTAACCTCTCATTTGACACTCACATTGCCAAAGTGGTTAGGAAGACCTTCTATATTGCCCACCTTATCATGAAGGGATTCACATCTAGATCAAGAGAGGTCATTGTGCCCCTATACTCTTCTCTTATCAGGCCAATGATTGAGTACAATGCCCCATTTGGGATGTATCTTACCCGACACCTGCAGCAGTTGGAAAGACCACAAAAGTTCCTCACCAAGAGGATAAAGGGTCTCAAACATATGTCATATGCTGCCCGGCTGAAGAAACTCCAGCTCTATTCAGTCGCATACCGCCTACTCAGAGGTGATCTGTGCCTGACGTACAAGGCCATGTCCAATCCGGAATTAATGGACATGCTCCACCTCAGAAAATCCAAATCCATCAGAGCCACGAGAGCAAGAGACTTGAACCTCAACACAGAAATAAATAGGACGTGCTGGAGGGACAGATTCAAAACCCAGAGGCTCCCTATACTCTGGAACAGAATCCCAGTCCATGTTAGGCAGAGCCCCTCATTAACTCTATTCAAGAGAAATCTTGACGAGTGGATGGGAAATCGTAGGTTTACCCCGGGGGTCATCTCTGTGTCACTACTAGACAGAGGCACAGTAAACTAAACCCTAAATGGGCATAGTATTCTCATCCTAAGGGGTGGTGAAAGCCACACACACTCTGGCTAGGCTTATAAATGCCCTAAGGCAAATAACCTAGTATGAACCTATGAACCTATGAACCTATTAAGAAGGGAGGTGATGATTAGTTATCAGCAGTATGGTTTCATGCCAGGAAAGAGCACTACAGATGCAATGTTTGCTCTGAGTGTGTTGATGGAGAAGTACAGAGAAAGTCAGAAGGAGTTGCATTGTGTCTTTGTGGATTTAGAGAAAGCATATGGCAGGGTGCCTATAGAGGAGTTGTGGTATTGTATGAGGAAGTCGGGAGTGTCAGAGAAGTATGTAAGAGTGGTACAAGATATGTACGAGGGTAGTGTGCCAGCATTGAGGTCTGCGGTGGGAGTGATGGATGCATTTAAGGTGGAGGTGGGATTACATCAAGGATCAGCTCTGAGCCCTTTCTTATTTGCAATGGTGATGGACAGGTTGACAGACAAGATCAGAAAGGAGTCCCCGTGGACTATGATGTTTGCAGATGACATTGTGATCTGTAGTGAGAGTAGGGAACAGGTGGAGGAAACCCTGGAGAGGTGGAGATATGCTCTACAGAGAAGAGGAATGAAGGTCAGCAGGACTAAGACAGAATATATGTGTGTGAATGAGAGGAAGGATAGAGGAATGGTGAGGATGCAAGGAGTAGAGGTGGCAAAGGTGAATGAGTTGAAGTACTTGGGATCAACAGTTCAGAGTAATGGTGAGTGTGGAAGAGAGGTGAAGAAGAGAGTACAGGCAGGATGGAGTGGGTGGAGAAGAGTGTCAGGAGTAATTTGTGACAGACGAGTATCAGTAAGAGTGAAAGGGAAGGTCTACAAGAGGGTAGTGAGACCAGCTATGTTATATGGGTTGGAGACAGTGGCACTTGACAAAAAGGCAGGAGTCAGAGCTTGACATGGCAGAGTTGAAGATGTTAAGATTTGCACTGGGTGTGACGAGGATGGACAGGAGTAGGAATAAGTATATTAGAGGGTCAGCCCGGGTTGGAAGGTTTGGAGACAAAGCCAGATAGGCAAGATTACATTGGTTTGGACATGTGCTGAGGAGGGATGCAGAGTATATTGGGAAAAAGATGCTAAGGATGAAGCTGCCAGGTAACAGGAAAAGAGGATGGCCTAAGATAAGGTTTATGGATGTGGTGAGAGAGGATATGCAGGTGGTTGATGTGACAAAGCAAGATGCAGAGGACAAGAGGAAATGGAAACAGTTGATCTGCTGTGGCAACCCCTAATGGGAGCAGCAGAAAGAAGAAGAAGATAATTCCTGGAGTGTGTCCGTGTCACTTTCTTCGAAATGTTGTTGTACTCTTTTCATTACAGAAATAGTACTGTTGTATTAAGTGCTGTCAACCCACACTTGGGTAGTTCCATAGAAAGTGGATGAAGGGAGTGCCAGTAGCTGTTAAGCATATATACAGTCCTCAACTGTTGGTTCATGGCTGGCATGTATAGGTAAATCTGGCACATGAGTAGCTTGTTATTGTGTTCCCCAGAAATGTCAGTGTGCTGCTAGAAATGTAGGGGGCTGTTAAAATATAACTGATAATGTCACCTGAACACATCCAGATATGTAGATATATAAATATAAATAAAATATATAAATACATAGCAGTAACATCTGCATCCTGGACAGTTTGTATGTTAGATACAGGTCAGGTATATAAGGAACTAGCAAAACCCATTTCACAATTTAACGGACATTGCCTAGTGTAATAAGACATGTAGGGGATATATACCTGCAGTCAATAGGAATGTAGTGTAAACTATAAGTACATATAAGTTGTTAATGGAGGTATCTTTTTACACTCTACTGTATGTGCATAAACAATGCAATTCCACACCTCAATGGGTATGTCTAATCTCAAAACATTTGTTGGGAAGTATGTCCTATTGGTTTATAAATATCTGCATTTACTTTGATGCATGTGCCCTGTTCAAATACCACAATCTTGGTGGCCTGTTGCCACCAATCAATCCTGCATGCTGTTGGAATGTCCACTGTTGTTCTATTTATGCATGTGTTATGCTTGCTGTTCAACTGTTGGAACTCTGGTGTGTTGGATTAATGGGAATATTACTGCATGCTGTTACAATTAATTTGGAATGCTGTTGGCTGTTACCAACCCATATTGTCATTAAATCCTCCTAAACATAGAACGCATGTGAAGGCCGGTCACAGCGGACCCACTTGTCCCACCTCAGCTGGAAATGGCACCTGGCACCAGTAGGTCCAGTGCCCAGCCCGGGACCTCCTCCTCCATTGGCCCTGTGCCACCTTTGGGTGGAAGCGCTGCAGGGGATGGGGCTCGTCCCGCCCATGCAAGCGTGGCCGGAGAAGGGCCACCTATCACCCTCCGAACGGTCCGGGCTGTGGTGTGTAGGGAGATTGAGCATTCAGTCGCTGATCCTCTATGCCAGCTTGAGGCATGTGTGGCGTGACTCACGGGTGAGCCTGCCCCTCCTACACAGCCCCCAGCACAGCCACCCTCTGGGCTGTGAAGGTGCAGTGGTGACTGCCCATGGGTGGGGATCTCAGTTCCACTGTTGCCATCTGTGGGCTCATGGGCTTGCGATTTCCAAACATCCTTCCCTGTCAATGTTGTTCACCCACCACATGTGTCATATTCAGCCCCTGTATGCGTCTTGTTTGTCTTGTCTGTTTACCTCCCCAACCTAGTTCCCCAAATATACTTACTTACCCCACCCCACATTCCACTCTCACCTGAAAAAAAAGGGCAATCTGCTCCCAAAAAAAAATTACGCCCCATACATAGCTGTCCATTTTGCACACATGTCTGATGGACACATAAACTGATATTTAATTGGCAGTACAACATACTTTGTTGTCCTCACCCCTCTCTCAGGGGTGGAAGGTTTCAAATTTCCCTCCAACTTAACTCATTCACTCCAGAGCAGCTCAGGAAAATCTGCCTGCTGAATTCCACCATAGGAACAACAGAGCAGCCTGAGCTCATTTTCAGAAAATCCATTTGTAATACTATACAGAAAACAAATGCTCATAACTCTTTAACTATAAGAGCTACACTAAAAGTTTAAACGCGAAAGTTGTTCAGCAGACACTGACCTTTCCAACAGTGTAAATATTGATAGTGCATATCAAAGTCATAATGAAATATTTGGCAAGGAATGCTGATATTGTGCAATTTTTTTAATTTTTTGGAAAAACAAAGCACAATATCTTGGTCTATGTACCATGCAGACCCATACAATTTGAATTTAATTTGTTAGTATGAATGTCAGCTTTAAAATGATACTTTAACCATAACTGTGTGACACTCCTTTCATGAGATATTCACAGAAATATGATTAGTATATTATTTCTCATAATTGATAAATAAACAAAGCATAATATCTCATCACCTGTAACAGACAGAGCCTACATATCAACGTAGAAGTTGTGCATCTGAATGTCAGCTTCAAAATGACGCATCATTTGTGTGATTACCATGCTCCCTCACAAAGATATGGGCATAATAATGAGAAGTATTATAAATGTATAATTTTCATATTCGTACAAGACTAAACAAACTGTGATATCTGTACGTGTGTACAGTGCCTAGACACAGTTCTTTTACCATGATGTAAGGAGTAACACTGTCTTCAAAATGATGCATTACTTCACACAATGTGGTGCTCCCTTGCAAAGTTATTTACCAAAATATGAAACAATCATAATTTCCATAACCTAAGTCAGAAACAAACTTTGATATCTGCCTATGAGTACAACATACAGGTACCATTCTTTTACCATGTTAGAACTATAAATAATCTTTTCAAAATGAGGTATTACTTAGCACATTCAGATGCTCCCTTGCAAAGTTATTTCCCAAAATATGAAAAAAATTATAATTTCCATAACCATAAGTCTCAAACAAACTTTGATATCTGCACATGTGTCAAACATACTGGCACAATTCTTTTACCATATTAGAACCAGCAATACTGTCTTCAAAATGAGATATTACTTGGCACATTCAGATGCTCCCTTGCAAAGTTATTTACCAAAATATGAAAAAAATCATAATTTCCATAACCATAAGTCTCAAACAAACTTTGATTTCTGCACATGTGTCAAACATACTGGCACAATTATTTTACCATATTAGAACCAGCAATACTGTCTTCAAAATGAGATATTACTTGGCACATTCAGATGCTCCCTTGCAAAGTTATTTACCAAAATATGAAAAAAATCATAATTTCCATAACCTAAGTCAGAAACAAACTCTGTTATCTGCCTATGAGTACAACATACAGGTACCATTCTTTTACCATCTTAGAACTATAAATAATCTTTTCAAAATGAGGTATTACTTAGCACATTCATATGCTCCCTTGCAAAGTTATTTACCAAAATATGAAAAAATTATAATTTCCATAACCATAAGTCTCAAACAAACTTTGATATCTGCACATGTGTCAAACATACTGGCACAATTCTTTTACAATATTAGAACCAGCAATACTGTCTTCAAAATGAGATATTACTTGGCACATTCAGATGCTCCCTTGCAAAGTTATTTACCAAAATATGAAAAAAATCATAATTTCCATAACCATAAGTCTCAAACAAACTTTGATTTCTGCACATGTGTCAAACATACTGGCACAATTCTTTTACCATATTAGAACCAGCAATATTGTCTTCAAAATGAGATATTACTTGGCACATTCAGATGCTCCCTTGCAAAGTTATTTACCAAAATATGAAAAAAATCATAATTTCCATAACAGTTATTTGCCAAGCTCAGAGAAATAAATTTTACATAACACATTTCATAATAGTGTTTTACTTACTATACTGGTCCAGCTTGGTCATGGGTGTTTTCCATTCTTCTCACAATCATGCAGGGCTCTCCTCACGCCATTGTGGAGTTTGGTCAAGAAGAATGCAATGCCCTCCTCAGTTAGGTGAATGCCATCCCTTCTGAACCAGTGAACATCTTCCCTTCCAGTCTTACCTCATCTGAAATAAAGCATGGGTGGACACTGACAAGGGTGCACAGCCAGAGCACATGTAAAGAGAAAAAGCAGGGTAAGGACCGCCGCTCCACTAATATGCCAAGGACAGGCATGGGGCTCCAGATGTTGGTTATCTGTAGTGTCCCATAGCTGTGCCGGCTGCCCACTCAGACTGCTGATACCACTATGGTCTCATGACCTCCTTCAGTGGCAGCAGTCTGCCTTACCTCTGCCTTTTCTCTTTACATGTGCCCATTCAGCAATGGACCTAAGGGATGAGGGACTGAAGTAACTCACTAATTGCTGTCCTGACCTACCGGAAGGGCGGGAGACTGAGGGGAGAGCTACATCAAGGCAACATGTCAAAAGACCAAGACTGACCTAGGCTGTGTCTTTTTGCATGTTTTTGCAGTACATCACAGTGGCACACCCAAGCCCATGCTTACCGAGGACAGCAGCACTATGGGACTGTGCTGTAGAGTCTCCAGGTTCCCAAGTGATCCGGTGGATCACAAGATCCATGCTGGCTGGGTATGCCCCCTGTGATGCACCCAGCAACACAATATTCGGCGATGGGACAGCGTAAGGTTTTTGGCTGCTCCCTTTCCAGTGACTCCCAGAACAGCAGAAGACAGTCTTACCTTATCTGAAATAAAGCATGGGTGGACACTGACAAGGGTGCACAGCCAGGGCACATGTAAAGAGAAAAAGCAGGGTAAGGACCACCGCTCCACTAATATGCCAAGGACAGGCATGGGGCTCCAGACGCTGGTTATCTGTAGTGTCCCATAGCTGTGCCGGCTGCCCACTCAGACTGCTGATACCACTATGGTCTCATGACCTCCTTCAGTGCCAGCAGTCTGCCTTACCTCTGCCTTTTCTCTTTACATGTGCCCATTCAGCAATGGACCTAAGGGATGAGGGACTGAAGTAACTCACTAATTGCTGTCCTGACCTACCGGAAGGGCGGGAGACTGAGGGGAGAGCTACATCAAGGCAACATGTCCGAAGACCAAGACTGACCCAGGCTGTGTCTTTTTGCATGTTTTTGCAGTACATCACAGTGGCACACCCAAGCCCATGCTTACCGAGGACAGCAGCACTATGGGACTGTGCTGTAGAGTCTCCAGGTTCCCAAGTGCGATCCCGGTGGATCACAAGATCCATGCTGGCTGGGTATGCCCCCTGTGATGCACCCAGCAACACAATATTCGGCGATGGGACAGCGTAAGGTTTTTGGCTGCTCCCTTTCCAGTGACTCCCAGAACAGCAGAAGACAGTCTTACCTTATCTGAAATAAAGCATGGGTGGACACTGACAAGGGTGCACAGCCAGGGCACATGTAAAGAGAAAAAGCAGGGTAAGGACCGCCGCTCCACTAATATGCCAAGGACAGGCATGGGGCTCCAGATGTTGGTTATCTGTAGTGTCCCATAGCTGTGCCGGCTGCCCACTCAGACTGCTGATACCACTATGGTCTCATGACCTCCTTCAATTCCAGCAGTCTGCCTTACCTCTGCCTTTTCTCTTTACATGTGCCCATTCAGCAATGGACCTAAGGGATGAGGGACTGAAGTAACTCACTAATTGCTGTCCTGACCTACCGGAAGGGCGGGAGACTGAGGGGAGAGCTACATCAAGGCAACATGTCAAAAGACCAAGACTGACCTAGGCTGTGTCTTTTTGCATGTTTTTGCAGTACATCACAGTGGTACACCCAAGCCCATGCTTACCGAGGACAGCAGCACTATGGGACTGTGCTGTAGAGTCTCCAGGTTCCCAAGTGTGATCCGGGTGGATCACAAGATCCATGCTGGCTGGGTGTGCCCCCTGTGATGCACCCACCAACCTAAGAGCAGTTGGCAAAACAAAAGTGAAGAGGGACCTTCCTGGCATTGTTGCTGAAGGGCTTGGCTGCTAACTCACAAGGGGGCACAGAAAGAGCACATGTACACTGAAAATGCAGTTGAGGCACTCTGCTTTACCTCTGCCTCTTCCATTTACATGTGTCCTTTCTGCAATGGGCCGAAGGGAGGAGCTAATGTAAAGGCCTAGACTGACCCAGGCTGTGTTTTTTTGCATGTGGCCTTTGCCTGAGGGAACCATTACATCAGTGGCACACTCAAGGCCCACAGCACTATGGGAGAGATTTATGGCCATGGTACTCTCCAAAGCATTCAACACACAGGTTGACCTTGCAAGTTGGACATCCCCATGATGGCTAAGCACGTTTACCCTTGCTGGCACAGTTTTTGCATCTTGATTTATGCCATTTCACTGGAAAGTGAGAGCCATGCTCAAATCTGCTCACAGCCTCTGGGACAGTAATCTCAGTGCATCGTTTCCTCTTTGTGTAACTGGCAAGTAGATGCAAGCCTAGGTTCCTTCGGAACTGTAACTGTGTTGCTGGAATAATACGTCCAGAACGTGATAGTTGCTGATGTCTGATACTTTCACGGAATATAATGAAAGCATTGACAATGGCCACATCCCATAAGAACCAGAACAAGTACAGCCACCATTTGCGGGCCTTTCTGGCACTGAGATACTGTGTCCTCTGCTGATCTGCTCTGTCCACCCCATTCATGTAACTGTTGTACATGTTTACAACTGGTGGACATGGCACTGATGTCTTTATTCCATCACGCTTCCTTCTGTATGTGCTGGAGACTGGCAAGGTTGGGTTACAGTTAGTTGACAGGAGGAATACTGGTTTGCTATCCTTCCATTCAGTAGCTAGCAGTGGTCCACTCTGCAATTGCTTGTAGTAGTCTCGAGCTGCTTTTCCAATGGCCTGTCTGTTGAATGTAAGAGGCCATCCTGACCTATTGGTGTGCATGGTTCCACAACAGTATAGATCATCTTTCAGCAATTGCTGTGCTAGTGGAACAGAGGTAAAGAAGTTATCAAAGTAAATGTGATGCTTCTTGCCAATCAGTCCCCTAGTTAAGTCAACTACAACTCTGTGTGCGAGCCCGACCTCTGTATTCTGCTCCGTTTTTCCAGTGTATACCTGGAATTCACGTACATACCCATTGGTTGAGTCTGCCAACACCCAAACCTTAATGCCATACCTCTCAGGCTTACCAGGCATAAACTGCCTAAATGTCAAGCGTCCACGGAAGCCAACCATGGCTTCGTCTACAGTCACCTCACGATGCACATTGTATCGTGTCCTACATGCATGAAGTACTGCATCCAGTATTGGCCGTACGTGATGTAGCTTGTCATGACCCACAGCACCATGTGGTAGGCTCAGGCTGTTAACATTGCAGTGGAAGTACTGCTGAATTTTTTCAAACCTATCTCTGGTCATGTACTCTGCTATTGGGAAGCGACCATATACATGGTGCGTTTCCCAGTACTGCCTCAATTCAGGAACATGTACAATAGACATGTATATTCTGACACCTAGAAATGTGCGTATGTCTCCTGGGCACACAGTACTCCACCGCGTATCAACCTTGCCTGCTGTGGCCTGCCTCTGTGCAGCATAGCGATTGGTTTCATTAGCAATACAGGTGTATAGCTCCTCTGGGAACATCAAATTCAGGAAGTCCATCTCTGTGCTATCTGAGCCCAAGTGATCTATTGGTCCTACTGGCCCCACAAATTCCTCAATGTGTAAAGTTTGAAGATGTTTTTCCCACGTGATTTTACGTGGTGGGCATGCTCGGCGTACCTGACTGGGTCGCAAGGAAGAGTTGGAAATGGGAAAGGCTGAAGGGTTGAGAGATGATGCTCTCTCAATGCCAGTAGCAACTGTACTGCTTGCAGTTGGTAGTGAACTGTTGACACATGTTCCCTGCTGAGGCACACCCATATCAGTCTCTGACAAGGAGCTACTTGGACTCATATCTAGAGGATTATCTCCATCACAATCACCAAACTGTGGACTACTTCCCACATCATGCACAGTCGAAGGCACATCCACACCCTTATCAGCACTTGCAGTTCCATGCACTGTGGAGGACTGCATAGCTGTGTCAGTCAGACCAGGTGCTTTCGTGAACACAGATAAAGGCATGTCATCATCTGCGACATACTCTGAATGCCCTTGGTGGCCATAGTGTGTGGCCAACTTGTGTGTGGGCACCTTCCTTAGGTGTGCAAGTGGCACGTCATCCTCACTGTCTTGGTCACTGTCATAATTACTGGTCAGGTCTGCTTTGGCAACTGGTAGTGGTCTTTCAGGAATGGCGGGCACAGGAGCATCATCCTTATCACAGGCAATGGCCTTTTCACGCAGACGTGCGAGTGGAATGTCATCATCTGAGTCATAATCATCATCCTCACTCTGGTTGGCATTATGTGGTACATCAGGGTGCATACCATTGTCTGAACCACTGCTAGAACCATCACAGTCAGTTTCTTCACCCAACAGGTAAATGCTGCTTGCTTTCTCCTCAACAGATGGCATCTTTGGATGGTGGCTGTGTTGCTTTACACTTGAAATCACACCTGAAAAACACAATGCAATACAACATTCAGATGTAATATACCTGCAGAGAGGCACGTGAAAATCTGCACTTCTACTTACTAGCGTAGCTAAATACTCTTACACAGACATTAAATTAAGAAAAAAATAACAGATCAGTATAGCCTTTAGAAATTTAATTTAATTGAATCTAAAAAATGTTTGCACTACATGCATGTAAGCTTTACTTCTGATCTTCGTATCTAAACAAATGATAAATGTATTATAACCGCACTGTTCTGCTCACTCACATCAGCAACACTAGAAGTCACAATAGAAGTGACAATACTTTTAGGTGAGCTGGCTTTCTCTAAATTCAGGTAAAAAAATCTATTAAAAAAAGATGCCCTGGTAAGATACTAACCAGCAACCATAATGCTCTGACTTTATTCACATTTCAGGGAGTCTAGAAATGAGCGTGTTTCTCTTGCAGCACAGAGTACACTCATGCCCAGTATAAATGCATAATTGTTTTCAATCATGAACAGCTAGTCACCTCTACAACAAAGGTGAGTCACTAGAGCCATTGAAGAGGGCAAAGCAGTCCATACAGCATACCTGGACTTGGCTAAAGGTTTCGTCACAATACCCCACTCTGGCATCATAGACAAGTTCAACAGCTTAAATGTAAATCCAGGATTTCATGGGCACTTGTGTGCACTGTAAAAATCAAAAACCATGTCACAGTATCTAGTACATGTCAAAACCATGCCAGTTGACCTTCCTCTGTAATAGTCCAGATGCCATTTAGGAGCATTTCCTGGTTCCAACAGGAAAAATTCATAAACAAACACCTTGCGTGCAGGTGGGAAATTGCATCAGATTATCTGTTGAGTTGCCATTCATTATATTCATTATATTCCGGGTGCAGGTGTAATAACACATAGCAATTACCAAGGCTGTTAGGACAAAGATAATAGTAATTCATATGGCACAACAGTGATGTTACAAAGTACTGGACGTCCCTACAAAATGAAAAGGCAACACGATCACTGTCAAGGAGGCTGGCAAGAGACCTACAACAATACTGAAGGAGCTGCAGGAATTTCTGAAAAAGTACTGGTTGTGTACTACTTTTGACACGGCATGGCAGTATCATGCTTTGGGGTTGCTTTTCGCTGGAATTGGGGGTTTAGTCAAGGTGGAGCGAATTATGAATAGTTCCACATACCAGTCTCTGCAAAGAAAACTGATTGAAGGAATGCAGAAGAAAGCTACCAGAAAAGTGATGTACAATGGAAGGTAAGGGATATGGTCAGAGACTATAGGAACTACAGATCTTCTCATATGAGTCACAAGGAGGCAGGGCTGGAAGACTTGATACTAGTGCACAGAATCATGCTCGAAAGTGAAAAGTTCACTGACAGGACTCGAACTCCCCTACAGCAGCTTACAGAGACTATAATACTGTAGATAGCCATTTAACACTTCAGCTTTATGCGAGCAAGCTATATGAAAGAACTAATCCAACAAAATCATTCAGTGTGTACAGCAAAGTCTCAAACAATCCCCAGTATCCCCAGAAAAGCAAGCCATCACAAAAGTCTAATTGGAATAATTGATGAACAGAATTTACAAGAAGACAAACTGAAAGAGTCTCTAACTTAGTATTATGACCAATAAAGGCACTTTAAACTAATCTAATGCCAAACACCAAACATTATTACAATCATATAATGCCCAATACCATGCCCAAACTGAAAAAAATACAATTTCTATTATGTTAACTAAAAATATAAAGTAGACAATGAAGGCCATGTATAAAAGCAGTTCAAGATCCTATAACACCATATCACCAGTAATCAAATTATTAATGACCAATCTGCGGAAGTATTTATAAGCAAGCAAACAGTGATTACAACAGACCACTACAATGACCACCCTTAGTAGATAAAGGTACTCATCTCAAAAATTAGCACATACCAAACAGTTGGTAATGGAGATCTAAACTTTGCTGTTGGCATCTGGTTGAGCCAGAAAATGGTGTACTGCTGGGTCACCAATCCACCCAGTCAATAGAGAAGATAGCATGCATTTACTTTACTTCAGCAACAAACTATAGATACATTTCAGGGAAGACCCTAACTAGCCATACAAAGCACTGCAACTGCAAGTAAACCACCAACAGGTTATTACAGAACAAGCACAACAGATCACAGAAAGTTTGAAACCACTCGTATTCTACAAGATTACCAAAAGGTCTATTATGGGCATTTAAAATGAAAAGAAACACTAATGTCCTGTACTGCATGCTCCCAACTGCTTCACTTATCAATCATTATAAAACATTAAAGATTCATAATACAAAACCAATGATAATAATGCATACATCTCACTTTCTTAGTGTGATATCAACTTACAAATTTGATAAGACTAAGAGTTTTTACATTAGCATACATTTTCTGAAGGGCCTGAAGTCTTGCCTCAAGCAAAACCGATTTTTACCAGTCACCAATCAGTAGTATCCACATCCCTTGCAAAAAATACACCTCAATATATGGAACTTTATTTTCAAGATGATAACCACAGAAGATGGAAATTCAGCCACATAGGAAAATAAAAGAACTAACAATAGTGGGTGCAGGTTCTTTGTCGGCCCTCCACAAATTATTACCATAAACACAACAAGAAAATCCTGGTACTCACTATCAATGCTCCTACTACCCACCAGGCAAAAAATAAAAAATAAAAACGCCAACAATTGAAGAACACCTCAATGTCTAACAGCCTTGAAAACTTAAGTGAACAGGTGGCAAAATGACTGTCTTGAAACCTCGCTATCCACCAACAATGCAGCCTCACACACAAACTACTTAGCTATAAAAAGATTTCGTGTCTATATATATATATATATATATATATATATATATATATATATATATATATCCCCAGCTACTTTACACCCTACTTAGCTCACCAAACAGATCTCACTCACAAAGGGAGGTATATATTTAATGATAAATAAAAGAGAAAGACTATAATAAATAACGCAACAGAGTGACTTCATAGTTCAAAAGCAAAGGAAATAATTTACCACCGCAGTGCAGAATAGTCTCAAATAAATACAACACATGAGTTTGGATATTGTCATTGCCTTAGTTAAAAAAAATTATGATTTTCTGTCAAATGAGAGGATGCAAGGCAGTCAATAATAATATATACTCAAATTATTCATAAAGTACACCACAAATCCTGTTATTCTAGCCACTTTCTCAAGAAAAACAGCAATTGAAGATGTAATGTCTACAATTTTCCTCCTAGACTGCTGATATTTCTTGAAATTTTATTCATGACATATGAAAGTAGTGTGGAGGGGGTGGGGGTGTATTGCAATCACTGCAAGTGGAGAAACAGCCAAATGTTAGTCGTGCATTCATCAATGTGATAACGACTTCTGCTTATGTGAATAACAGTGACAGCTGCTGACAGTTTTACCTGAAAAGTGACAATGACTCAGCGCTATATTGTAACTGCACTGTGCTAATGACTTGCAAAGTTATGCATGGTGCACTGTGCTAATGACTTGCAAAGTTATGCATGCCCAGACACAGGTGATAATTGTTGACATTCATTACATTACCTTCTGCAGGTGTTATGCAACAGTCACAATCTGTTATAAGGCCATAGTCAAATAGTACAACACTTACATATTGCTATATATTATCTGTTATAAGGCCATAGTCAAATAGTACAACACTTACATATGATGATGAATGATTGGGGTTCTGAACAAGCTAAACACGATAGTCTCCCCTCTTCTCATCTTCCTATTTGTATTCATACTGTACTCAGTGTAATATTCTCAATCTTTTTATTGTTCTTTGGCCTCCGCTATAAACTCTCAAGTTTTGGAAATTGTACTCTACTGTTATTTTACCTATGCACTGTATGCTGTGCACAAATTTGACTTGTACTAGGTTTCTGTGACCCTACTTTCATATTTTCTAAATATCATAATTATTTGTATTATTTCCAGAGCTTTTCTCCTCAGGTGTCCACTGAAAATGGGCCCCTGGCTCAACTGGACTAACCTGGTTAACAAAATGTCAATAAAATTTTTTTTTGTTTGTTTTTACGTCAGTCCCTGGACAATCACGTGTGTAAGTATAATCACCTACAATAACCTAAAATACCTGCAATACATTCAAATCTTCAACTACAAAATCAGCTGCCAATGGATTGCTCTAGATTACCACAAAGTGGTTTTGGAGGGTAGCTAGTTGATGAAGAATCTCACTCATGAAACTACTAATCACAAATAGAATACTACAAGCAGAAGTGATTGTCTGCTTATTTTACACTATTTACTCAATGGTGTATCCAATGTCTTATATGCTAGTATATTACACTATAAATACATTTCTGTGCTGTATTTTAAGTAATGTAACCGTATGAAATTGTCACACTAAATTTATATGCTTCCCCAGTAACCCATCGAGTTGTTTGTATTGTGTATGCACAATCACCAAAAAGCAAAAACTATTTCGCCCAGCGGTCACTACAGCAGTCAGACCATGTATCCACAAGCACTTCCCTGAAATACAATGAATTATTTCCCTAAGTAACATTACTATGTCCTGGTATACATGCACCTCAATAAAATGTTTCCGAAAAACACTACAGTAACATTTCCTAGTATGTGACACCACCAGCATGAACATTTCACCCAAGCAACCCCTTCAGTAGAATGTTGAGGTATGCACAATCACCAAAATTATACACTTCCCCAAACGAAATGTGTGTAACATTTCCTAGTATGTACAAGCACCAAAATGAAGCATTCACCCAGTCAAGCCCTTCAATATAATGTATGCACAGACACCAGAATGAAAGATTTCCCAAAGACAACCATTCAGTAACATTTCCTGGTATGTACAAGCACAAACAGGAAAATAATCAGAAATAAACACCCAATGCGCAGTTGGGAAATTGCATCAGATTATCTGTTGAGTAGCCATTCCTTATATTCGGGGTACAGGAGAGAGAGAGAGATAGATAGATAGAGAGAGAGAGAGAGAGATAGAGAGATAGAGAGAGAGAGAGAGAGAGAGAGAGAGAGAGAGAGAGAGAAATTGGGGACTTTGAGAAATCTGGTAATTACACAATGACAATAAATAGAGTGACATATTTTTACTTCAGAAAATGTATACTAATTCATATTCTCGTAATCTGTCAATGTCTCAGATTAATAGTGATAATATTTTAAAAGTGCCCCTGGTTACTTCTGGACTTGTTCCTGATTCTGTTGAGATCTGTCTTTGATTAGTAAAGAGCCATGATAAAGTTTAAAACTGAAATGTAACTCATTATTTAGTGACTTCAGCCTCCAATGATTTGCCAGCATATACTACAAGTCTGAAACAGTAGGAAGAGGAATTATTTTACATCAAATTTACTAAAACAATATATAAATTAGTAATAAAAAATAAATTCTAAACAATTTAACATATAGCCTATTCTCCAAACACTATAATGCCCTCCAGGGGGGTCTATATCACTTTGTCTAAAACTATTTATCAGATACCACTTCTTTGAACTTTATTTATTGAAACCTAATCCATCAAATGTTCATAAAATCGTCTAAGGCCAGCTTCAAGAGAAAAACAGCACAGGACACTAAGGATAATCACAAGGCTTTCTTTAGTTATGTTAGAAACCTGGGTGGGAATTCCCAGATATGCTCAGAATTAGTCCAAAATGACAAAATATACACCGAACCCACAGATATTGCCAACATCCTAGCTGACAGGTTCAGCGCAAACTTCTCCCCCCGCCCTTCCCCACCAAAAGGGCAAATATTTATCCCAGCAGAGTCCTGCCCCCCTGACATCTCAGATGCTCAGGTAAGAGCCGCCCTCTCTAAAGAAAAAAACACAGCATCAATGGGACCAGATGGTGTCCCGGGCTGCATCCTACATGAACTCCAAGTCGAACTAAACCCAAACATAAAACTACTGATCAATCTCAGACTTACTACAGGATATGTACCCATGCAGTGGTGTACAGCAACAGTGGTCCTTCTCCACAAAGGTGGTGCCTCAACGGATCCTGGAAACTATCGCCCCATAAGCCTGACTAGCTTGGTCTGCATAGCTATGGAAAGGATCATCATGGACCTCATAAATAGATATTGGGGACCTACAGACACTGGATCCTACCCAGTTCGGCTTTGTTAAGGGCAGATCCTGCCTCTTAAATCTGGTCGATTTCTTTGAAACAGTCACCAAGGCCATTGACGAGGGGAAGGTGGTCCACACAGCCTACCTGGACCTTGCAAAAGCATTCGATACAATACCCCACTCGGGCATTATAGATAAGCTCACCAGCTTAAATATAAACCCCTATGTCACTAGATGGGTTGCAAACTGGCTCAAGGACAGAACCCACATGCTTAGAATTGCTGGAGCCATGTCAGACTCCAAACAAGTTACAAGTGGTGTGCCACAAGGCTCAGTCCTGGGACCTCTCTTGTTCGGTATATATTTCTCGGAGGTACAGGCTAACATGGAAGGACTGTGGCTGACCAAGTTCGCAAATGACTGCAAACTGGATGCCATAATCGACTCTCCAGCTGACACAAGCATCCTACAAAAGGGCCTCATAGAAACAGACAACTGTTGCCAGAGCCATGGCCTCAAGCTAAACGCCAAAAAGTGTATAGTCATCCCCTTTGGCAAAAACAAAGTGCCCACAAATTACCACATAAGTGGTAATCCATTAAGTACGGAAGAAGCAATTAGGGACCTGGGTACCCAACTTGATAGCAATCTCTCATTTGACAACCACGTGGCCAAAGTGGTTAGAAAAACATTTTATATAGCCCACCTAATCATGAAGGGATTCACATCTAGATCAGGGGACGTCATTGTGCCTCTTTACTTATCCCTCATCAGGCCCATAATGGAGTACAATTCCCCTTTTGGGATGTACCTTACCAGACACTTGCAGCAATTGGAAAGACCCCAAAAGTACCTCACCAAGAGGATCAAAGGGCTCAAACAGATGCCATATGCTGCCCGGTTAAAGAAACTCCAGCTCTACTCAGTGGCATACCGCCTGCTCAGAGGCGATCTGTGCCTGACGTATAAAGCCATGTCCAACCCGGAATTGATGGACATGCTGCACCTCAGAAAATCCAAATCCCATCGAGCTACGCGCTCAAGAGACTTGATCCTCAGCACTGAAATAAATAGGACATGCTGGAGGGACAGATTCATAAACCAGAGGCTCCCTTCACTCTGGAATAAAATCCCAGCCCAGGTTAGGCAGAGTCCCTCATTGACTCTCTTCAAGAGGAATCTTGATGAGTGGATGGTAGATTGTAGGTTTACCCCGGGTATCACTTCTGTGTCACTGTTAGACAGAGGCAGAGTATACTAACCTCGAAAAAGGGCATAGCAAAATTCATTTAAAATGGGTGGCGAAAGCCAAACACATTCTGGCCCTAGGGCAGATAGCCTAGTATGAACCTATGAACCTATAAAGTAGACCCATACATGTATGTATGTATGCATACATGTATTTATTTACCTTCATTTTTTACTGGGAAAGTCCAGCTAGGAAACAAATGCCTTTTCAGCAGAGGCCCAGTTGAAAAGCTCCACAAAACAATTTTATACTGTCATACATTAATAAAGAAAAAAATTCAGATCATTTAACAATACAAAGTATAAATGTCACTCAGGATAACAATTGTAAACTTCATCGTTTGAAAGAGATTTGGACAACTGTGGCAGAGCATTTGACGTAGGATCTGTTAAACTCTTTGAAGGCCTTTCTAAGCTTTGAGTTTGATATAAAACATTGAAAATTTAAGATATACTGGTTGATCTCCCTGTGTCTGACATCCATGATACTGATAGGTATACAGTGCATTGTAGATACATTACCAGACATCTTGTCTTCCTTCAGTAATCCTATACCGAAGTAGAATTTTTTTTCAGAGAAATCCTACTTCCTAACTTGCTCAATATAGCATGGTATCCTCAATTTATATCATGCTATAATGGGTCTTCAAAATGGGATATTATTTGGCACATTCAGATGCTCCCTTTGAAAATTATTTACCAAAATATGAAAAAAATTATAATTTCCATAATCATAAGTACCAAACAAACTTTGATATCTGCATATGTGTCAAACATACAAGAACAATTATTTTACTATTTTGGAACCAGCAATACTTTCTTCAAAATGAGATATTACTTGGCACATGTAGATGCTCCCTTGCAAAGTTATTTACCAAAATATGAAAAAAAACTATCATAATTTCCATAACCTATGTCCCAAACAAACTTTGCTATCTGCCTATGAGTACAACATACAGGCCCCATTCGGGGATCTGGACAAAGCCATAAATAACGGGAGGATAAAGGCCCAAAGATAGGGACAATTTTAAACATTGCTTTTAACATTGTAAAAAGTCGATAGAACAGGTTTTGCCCTATTACAAAGGCTATGAAGTCTGAAGTATGAAGTCTGAAACTCAAATGACTATCAACATTTCTGACCACACTAGTGTAGCTTTTACACAGCACCTCACGTACCTCACACATTTTTACAGATCACCCAGTCTATAAGCCATTTCATTATCTCTCCCCTATACCTTGTGTCTGTAAGGTAAACACATACCCATTACCCATTACACCAACCTCCTTCTTTTAAATGCCTCCAAAATCCATTTATGTTCAGTATTACTTATCGTGCTACACAATATTTCTCCACAAATTTTTTCTCCCTGTTAATCGACTACTTTTCTGATGCCTTCCATTTCCCTTTTATTGTAATAATTAGAGTACTACATTGTACATAAACAAGATATTTACTTGTAAACTGGCTTCTTCCCGAAATAAGAAACACTGGCTTCCTTCAAAAACTCCTCAAACACACACTATACACAACTTCATGGCAGTCAAGTTCAACATCAAAACATATGCCTCACAAATACTAACAATACACCTTTGATTCTTAACAGCAGCTTTATGTACTATTTTTGGAAACAGGAAGCCAAATGATTTTTAATAAATTATGCGGCCCTAACACTTCAGGCATCATACTGATGCATGATACTGCAGGTCTTGATTTCCTTGGCCATACGACAATCATGACAATAAAAAAATGAGGGGGGAAGCTTGTTTATAAACTTTATGCTAGCGCTTTTGCACAGGCGCTTCGGAGTCCATTCATTCTCAGCAGCGTAACGCAGAACAACAACAAAGTATTCAAGATCTGAAGAATAACTTATTAAAATCCTAAATGTTACGTTCAAGGCAAACACAATCAAGCAGTACTTTACATACATTACAACATATGTTACATTATATAATGTGATATAGGTTCATAGGTTTATACTAGGCTATCTACCCTAAGGTATTTATAAGCCTAGCCCAAAGTTTTGTGGCTTACGCCACCCCTTATGTTAAAAAATACTGTGCCCATTAGTTATAAGTTCATAGGTTTATACTAGGCTATCTGCCCTAAGGCAAGATTCTCATGTAGGGTGGCATTTTGTGTAATAGCACTCATTGATGTTAATAACTGTTTATTCTCATATTTCCTACTTGTGCTGTCAGGGCTTTGTATTAGTGTAGGACATCGCAGTCCGTTCAATTTAAGTTTAAAAAAGTTTAAGTGAGGCATCATCAGATTGCAGTCATTGTAAATGTAGCATATCATCGGGCACTACTCGGGTTATTACTTTTCCAAACTTAAGAACGTCTACCCCCCCAACAACACTGTGTTAATGTCTGCAGAAGTAATAAAAAGGTGATGGATTTTTAGACTGCCCTTATAAGTAGCTCCATAAGGTATCTTCCAAACTCATAACTGTTAAAACGCCGATAAAAACATTTAACAAAGCTTCTCATGTGGAAATGGCAGTGTCTTCAAACAATAGGCCGATCTCTGTAAATATTGACACTGTGCAGCTGTGGGATTTCTGACTTGACACAAGCTTACGTGCAGTTAAAGTTCCCGTTATGCTATGCATGTCATTTCTATGGATTGTACTGGCAATACGACATTACAACTGGAATGGAGTTAGTCAACCCAGTGCCGTGAAATCGGTGCAGTACAAAAAGAGCAATATGTCAGGCAAGATGCTGACCTGGTCATTAATGGGAGGTCAAAGAAACGCAGATAATACGTGTTTACATCTCCAGTAGGACCCTATTATAACATAAGAAATCAAAGCTACCAAATTCGGTCCCAAAAGATAAACGTAACAGCTCTCTGGAACAAAATTAAAAAGACTTATATTCTCACGCATTTGTCAAGCTACTACCACAAAATAAAAATGTACCGTGCCACCCATAGTGTTAATGATACATTACATTTAAATTTATGCAAGATCAGAAAGGTTAAATGTAACAGCTTCTTGCTTTTCCAGTCAGCCCTCTTGTAGCGTCTCTTCATCCGTTCATTTTGTGATACTCGTAAATGATCCAACAGCTATCCCACAAAAATAATGCAGATGATGACCAGTTTCACTCTTGGATATAAGCTAAACTATTTCTACAACGTTCAAATGACATTGTCAAGTAAATCAGAAAAATAAATAAATGAAGAGGCCGTACTGTGACCTAAAGAACAAGGACCCCATCAAAGAAATCAAACTAGGACTCGCAAAATGAAAACAGTAAACGTTATTTTCTAAATTCCCCTCAAGCCCCACAATGACACCCGTATTTAAAAGTTTTTTGTTTAAAGCAGTCTATGACAACAAGTACTTTATTTATTTCACTGTGACATCAAGCAAGTAATCCCAGGCGCAGCAAGCAATACCAACAAGAAGCTCTAAAAGAATGGAGAAAGAACATTGCTTTTTCTTCTAAAACACCTACATGACAACTGCTCTTGCAAAAATTAGTGCAGAATTCAGAAAAAAGTACAGTACCTGAGCGCTGAGCTGACCGGGCACTCTACAGTACAGTGGATGAATGTTAACTCCCGGTAGTGCCTATATGGGTCCATAAAATCCTTTACTAGCAAAAATTAATTTGAGGATCCAGTAGCAGGTAAAATCACCAGTTCTTCGCAGAAAGAAAGGAAATACCTGCTGCTGGACCCTCTTTATAAGGGAAAACAAAGAAGTTTAGGCTGGGGTGGAGGTGTTATGCAAGCGGTGGCTCGTGATGCAAGAATCCGATTGGTTGCCACCACTTGCTTACCAACAACATTTAAAACGTATTTTCTGACATAAACTTCTATGTGACCTTAATGTAAAAACACACTGAATCGCAACTAGATAAGGTAAATTACATATTCAGTTACGATTTCAGTGTGTTTTACATTAAGGTGAACTACAAACCTGCAATACACTTTCTCTCGCTTGTGGAAGCACTCGGGGGTAATGGCTAGAAATTTGTATCTTCTCATGGCGCGCTCGGGTTTAAGCACACAGGCGCCATGAGAAGGTACTCGGGGTTAATGAGTTAATAGCATATACACAGCTGTTGCTGTTAAAGAAATGGGCAGCTATGGACCTTCCCTACACCCTTCCTGCACATCCCAAGCTGTTTTCCCTACTGTCTTTCCCTCTTTGTGCCCCTTTTTCACCACTTTCCTATCTCCCCATTTTCTTTTCTTTCAAAGAAATGAGCACGGGGGTTAGAGGGAGTAAGCACTTTTAAGCAGTAATTAGCGGGTTTGCGCACTTGTGTGCGCTTAGTTAAGTACTGCTAAGCTTCGCGCAAACCTGCATGAGAGGGCCCTTGTTCTGCTCAGCAGCCAAATAAAACCCCACCGTCAGTCTCGAACCCCGGACCTTGGACACACTAGTCTGCATGAAGTACCACTAAGCCACAGTAGATATATAGCAGGTTGTTGCTGAAATATATATATCATGCATCAGAATGAGTGAATGTAAAGGAAAGATAGGAATGACATAACATAAAACCTGTTCTGTGGAACTTTACCAGCAGTTGTTGTGGAATTGCATTACATGACTGTGATAAGAGAACCAGACATTCTAGCAGTAAATAATGTTACAGCAGCACTTTACAACTCCCACACAGTATCACAGCAAGACAATCCCCACCCAAACGTACAAAATACCTGTGTGTTCAGGCTCCAGCAAGGATGTAGGTAGGCATACTCAGTACTGGAATTGTCCAGTTTTCATGAGCATCCTGTGCTACTGCCAACAATAAAACAGCACCAACTGTGCAGAAGTGAGTACATTAATATTCACAGTATAGCAGTTCACAAACATTTCATGTGCCAAATGAATACATCTCAGTAACTACGTATGTATGGCAGCTAAATGTATATGTAGAAAAGAAACTACATACTCCCATGTATCTTGTGTTAGCATTTGTAGGGGTGAGTACAATTCTACACTGACAACTGTGTACTGGAAGTGGCAACATTCAGGTCTGAGTACAACATTCAAATCACTGGCTACACCCCTAGCTTCAGATATCAGAAGTATGCCAACCTTCTGACTTACACAACGGTGTCCACAGCAAACAAGCATGGGCCCCACTTTGGAAACTGAAAGGGCTACGCCTACCTGACCTAGCAATTTATAGCATTGGGTTGCTATGACAGTGAGTACTGCAACTACCACACAGCAGGCTGCATGCAATTACCAAATGATGGCCACCAAATGGTGCAGAGGCCATCACATGCACATGTGCAGATACCTCTAAAAGCAGGCTGTACTTGCTGTCCACACATGCAATCATTTCATTGCAGCTACGGAGAGAGAGAGAGAGAGAGAGAGACAGAGAGTGCGAGCAAGCGAGAGAGAGACACAGACAGACAGACAGACAGACATACACCGACAGCTACAACAAGAGCAACAGCAACAGAAAAAAAAATATTAAAAAAAATATTAACAAAAAAAAAATAAAAAAAAAAATATTAAAAAAAAATTATACAAAACACACGGAACTGACAAATACAAACACATACAAAGGAAAGGTATGTAACAGATATGTATTTACTGGCATGTAGTAGATGTTTTTGAAAAGTACCCTACATACTTTGAATCATCCATATGTGGCAGCAGTACGTATCTATGCACAGATGCCCTCCATAACTACTGCCATGGAGAAATCAGTGTGTAGCTGTGTGCAGTGGGATATGACTGTGACATATGTAGTTCAGCATTAAATGTCAAACATTTGATCCATGTTATCTGTGTTCTGTACAGTAGTGTGTACAATGTCTGTTTGTGGTAGTAGTGCATACAGTTATATAAACATGGATGTGACAGAGTAACAAATGCATGATAGTCATATTAACGTGTAGTTTAGCATTGGCAACAGCTGTACCAGGCTAGTATGCTAATCTAGCATTTGCAGCTATATATACACCCTCTAATATTACTGTGTGCTCACATGTGACACCTGTTCATGTTGCAGCAAGGCCCAACAGGTCAGCCGTAAGGTCCATGGACTTACAACAGTGTGGACCGTGTGTGTGTATGGCACACATATACGGAGAGATCAGTCTGTGTCAGATATATTAGCATCTGTACATGTGCACAGAGCAAGGGACATACTGCAACTGTTTGTAAAGGGTGGACATATATATGTTAGTGAAGGTTGTTATGTGCATATTTCTATGTAGGTTGTAGTGTGTGGCAAACAAGACAGCATACAGTGCTGGTATATGACATGTGGTGGTTAAACGCTGTGGGTCTGATTTGTTTGGTTTGCAGTGTTGCAGCCAGTGAGGCCTGCTAAAGCTACATGGGCTGTGGAGTTTTATGGTATAGAGTTGCCAGCCCGGTGCCCAGCCTTCCACGGAAGGCACACACTCATGCTTAGGGCCAATTTAGAGTGCCCAATCCACCTACAGCATGTCTTTGGGATGTGGGAGGAAACCGAGCACCCGGAGGAAACCCATGCGACCACAGGGAGGACATGCAGACTCCGCACAGAAGGCACCCCAGCTGAGGATTGCATTCCGCACAACACTGTGCAATATTATTACATAACTGTATACCCCACAACCTTCACATAATTGATATTCCCACCAGGAAAGGTGGACTGTATATGTGCCTATATGTATATCTATATGTACACCAATGGATGTTAATATGTATGTGTATATATACACATATATATATATATATATATATATATATAAAGAGAGAGAGAGAGAGAGACAGGGTCATATTTACTGCGACAGATGCCTGGTGACAAAGCCATGGACTCAAGCTCAATGTTGAAACTGCATTGGCATCCCTTCTGGCAAAACTTCCGTACCCATGAGCTACCACATAGGTGGTTGTCTACTTAGCACCGAAAGTGTGATAAGAGACCATGGGACACAGGTGGACAGTAGTCTCCCCTTTGATAATCACAGTGCCACACTAGTCATGTAATCTGTCTACGTGGCACACCTCCTCACAAAAGGTGTGTCATCCAGGGAAATATAGGTCAGTGTTCCCCTCTACTCATCACACATAAAATCCATTATAGAGTACAATGCCCCATGTGGTATATGCCTCACAAGACATCTACAGCAACTGGAAAGGCCACAGACATACCTCACAAAGAGTAATACCAGCCTCAAACAGATGCCCTATGCAGACCGTCTCACAAAACCATAGCTAGACTGTGTTGCATACCGCCTACCCAGGGGTGACCTCTGCCTAACATACAGAGCTATGTCAAACCCAGAGCTGTTGGACATGCTCCAAATAAACAGATCACAATCCCTACCAGCTACACGCTCTAGGGACCTAAACCTTGTCACCTCAATAGGCAGAACATGCTGGAGGGATAGATTCCTATCTCAGAGACATCCCATACTCTGGAACAAACCACCTATCAATAGCAAACCAAGCTCCTCATTAGCAGTCATCATGAATAGTCCTGATGATTGGATGGAAGATAGGAAATATACACCGGGAATCACCTCTGTGGCTCTGCTGGACAGGGGCATGTGAAATTAGATTACATGTGTGTCAAAGGCCAGGGTAGCATATGGCTAGGCTTCTACAGGCCCTAGGGCCAATAGCCTATTACCTACCTATGAACCGATACACACCCACATGTACTTGTTACAATAATTGCTATGTGAGGTTGGCTGACTGTCATGGTGTTGGTGAATGTGTCGAGGTTCTGTCAATGTGTGATAGCTTAGTGGGAAACTGTTTCCGTCATGCTATTTTGTGTCCTAGCTGTGATCCCAGAAAAAGATGTGTATGCTATTGCTAGGCAGAAAAAGGCAGTATGACATAGGGTCTGACGTAGTCCCTTGGTGTGGACTGGGGTGTGCCATTGTAGGCTAAAGCAGTACATGTATGCTTATTGATTGGTATTGCTGGTGAATCCAAATCCCGTATGAACTGTAGTACTGCCTGAAGCTGTATACCTAAACAGCACAGTATGGTGTATGTCCACATTGCTTGGAAACACTGTTATGTGTGTTCCCTGTAGTCCTCACAGATTACATACCTCAGGCATAATGTTTTGTAAGTACTGACACACAGTACTGTATGGTACACAGATAAAGCTCATCTGGGTTACCATACCTTTGTGTCTTGTATGTATGTGGGATGTGTGTGTGGGTATGCCTGTAACATGCCCTCGGTCATATGTGTGTTACAGGATATAAGTGCATATCTAGCAACATGTATAGTCTAGTACAGCAGTATGCCACCTATACTAACAAATGTGCACATATGTTTGGCAGGGGTTTGACACCAACAACTAGTGTGGTATACCCGTAATACTGTAACTGGACTTTACAATCATTGCAATGGATGACATATTTCATTATGCATTAGCTTGATATATACCTCCTGTGGCTAGGTGGTGCATTGTGTCGAATACAGTGTGACATGTATTGTTGTATAGTCTTACATTCTGGTTTCTCTTTGTTGCTGTGCAGAACATGGTTTGATATATAGAGCATGCCAGGCACTGTCAGGCAGTTGTGGTATGAGCACTGATATGTGGTATTGAAAGTGTGTATCCTCTGACAGCCAATAGGTTGCTATATATGGCAGTTCAGTGATATCTATACTTTAGAATGTTGTGTGCCACATGACTTGCTCACACATATTGATTCATTGTCTTCCAGGGTCATGGCTCACCATCGCAATCCATCATACAGCCCAGCTGAGGATGAGCAGATCACAACCAGCTTAGTTCAGTACTACGCCCTGCTGTTCTTAAAAACCAGCCAGGACCAGCATGAGTGGACTGCACTGTGGCAAGATGTTGTCTGTTGGGTAAATGACATAGGCATGCATAACCGGACATATGAGCAGGTACGCCATCACTCCAGTGATTTACTTAGACATGTCCGGCAGCGTGCGTCTGATGTCCATAGACAACAGCTTGCCACTTGTGGTGGGGTAGCCATCCATCCCCCTTACCAGAGTGGAGGAGCTGCTCCTCAGCCTGGTGGCTCCTGGCCAACAACAACAACAGCAAACATGTATCATCATGGAGGCCAGAGTCACCCAGCGAGTTGACATGGAGCGTGCAGATAACATGGCATATCTGTAGACTACTGTTACCTCTATTGGTAGATCATGCATATGTGAGATGTGTACTGTGTAGTTAGAAGATGTGGAGCCTGGTGTTGTGCAATACTGATAATTTGGAACATAATCTGTAGGCCTGTGACTGTCAACCATTGTACTACTGTAAGATTGCAAACCCACAGTAGCAATGCCACAATTGTTGCCATTGACAAACTGTCTCATATCCTTGTAGGTCCCTCTGGTGTGACAGCAAGGCAGCAGTCCCATGCTGGTGAGTGTGTTCTACATTTAATATTGCATGATATATGTGCATGTCATAGGTGAGGTGTAGGACATGTACACATAACACACCTATGCATAATGCATGCTGTGCATGTTTGCTGTGAGACTATGCACATCCCAGTAACGTGTGTAGCTGCCTCAAGCACATGCAATACACAGAGCATCCCACACAATTGTGGCAAAACTGTAGTGGACATTGGATAGGCAGAGTCGATACACATGCACACAACATACACAACATTGTCATACGCAGTACATGTTAATATGCTACACATGACATATTCAGACACCCACTGTAAGGTCACACTCCAGTATCCCAAATTTCATCTACACAGCACACATAACATACCTGAGGGGTAAGGGCCTATCATGGGGCTGTGCGACACTCTGCAACACATAACACATTCATGTTAGGCAATGATCCCTATTGGGCACCTTACAAACCCATGTAACAACTGGTTGTGAAATGGTGAATGTAGCCATGGTACTGCAGTTCAGGTACAGCATGCTAGGTGCCGGTCTGGCACACATTAATAGCCTTGAGTGACCACATGATGCTGCATGATGCTGGCTCATGGTACTACACCCCATCCAATTACAGTAACCACAGTACTACACATAGCATTCATGCTATGCACCTCACTGTTGTGTGAGTGTAAACATATGCACCTATACACAATATGCATAGCAATCACCATTTGTACAAAGTGACACATATATGTCTTGTAATGCTATGGATTGTATAGGTCACATGACACACACTGAGTATGTGTGATGTTTAATGTTGCAGTTGTGTTGTAGCATGCCATGTCATGGCTGGCACTGGCATGTACACAATATGTCCTACACTCACCATAACCACTGTACAATGGCTATGTTGAGCAATGGTATTCCATCAGGTATACATGCACCACTCATCCTGTGTGTATACATAGCATGCATGTGCTAAACCTGTGTCCACAGTTATCTGCTAAAGACACAGATGCTCTAATGAGAAATTGATATCTACGTGACACACAGATACACATGCAGCCATGGCATGTATACCTGTGAGTGATGGTGCACAGGACATTGCAGAGCTTTCAATACTTGCACAGCAGTGTTGTGTCCATGTACACATTGCGTCCCAGGGTGAGGCCAATCACTGAACAACAACACACATGCATCAGAGCCATGTATACTGTTATTAGCAAGGGCTGTCTACACCCACACTGCATGCTGTTGAGCAACACACGTCCTGCATGCTGACACATGTGATATGATTGTTTGGCTTGTGGTACATTACCCCACCATCAACTGCTATTGAGTATGTTCTGGATTGCTGGTGGTGTGTGTGTGTGTGTGTGTGTGTGTGTGTGTGTGTGTGTGTGTGTGTGTGTGTGTGTGTGTGTGTCTGTTTAAGTGAGGTGTATATTTCTGTTCATGTGTTCATGTGTTCATGTGTGCATGTGTGTATGTGTGCATGTGTGCATGTGTTCCGACATCATGTACAGGTCGTAAAGTGTGTTTCCTGTCTTCCTCTCACAGGTGCTGAGGTTGGGCTGGTTCACTGCAGCAGGGAACATGATGTCACTAAGCAAAATAGTGATGATGAGGATAGTTGTGTTGAGGTACAGGCATGTTTGCCAGGGTCTGTCGTTGGGCCACCAATCAACAGAACACAATTCCCCCCCATCCATGCACACAGTCATACTGCCAATACATCCATCACCAATGCCTTTAGCTGAGGGACAGTGTACAGTCGGCATTGGCCAGGACAGTATGGTATCTATGGCACATGCATCCCAACACAGCAGCCATACCGAGATGTCTGGAAGGGTACCACATAGGCAGATGTCCAGGGGTTCTTGTCAGAGCACTGCTGCTCATCATGCCCCTGGCAGATGTGCCACAGGTCTTACAACCTCACGCATGTTCCAGGCTGTCATGGAGGCACAGGCATGTATAGAATTGTACACCAGACAGGGACTAAGGGCACAGAGGGCATATAACACCGCTGTAATTGACAGTATCCATGACCTAGCAGGTGCCATCCATAATTACACTGAGGTCACTGATAGACATTGGGGTGAGACATTAGATGTCCTCTGCAATGTCATGTCCATGTGTCAGGACAGTGCGGGATGGTTGAGATGTCGATGTGGACGTATGCCAGCAACATCAGCAGCTGGCAGTCGGCGCGGACATCCCTCAAGTCACAACCACTCCCGCAGTGCCAGTACCAGCCCCAGCAATGTTGGGGGTGGGCTGTCCATAGACCGTCCTAGAAGACTACGTGCACGTGGCTCTGGACAGTCCCAGCAGGGACCTGGGTCCAGTGTACATCTGTCCACCTCTGAGGATAGTACCCAGTCTGGCTTAGTACCTGATACTGTCAGTAGCACACCTGCCAGGCACAGGTACCTTGTCAATGCCCAGAGATGGTGATCTGTAAAGCCTGGCAGGTACAGTCTGTGGCTCTCCCACTAATCCCCATATATGGCAGCCACATGGTGGAACTGTGTGCATGCAGACACACAAACACATAAAACAGACACCTAGGGCTAACACATACCCACACACATTACATCAACATTGGCCCATAGCAGTACCCTTGGCCCTCACACACACACACACACACACACACACACACACACACACACACACACACACACACACACACACACACACATGTCGATTGTATGGCTCAATGTAGGCCTCTGTCTAAACAACAACACACCCTGTGCATATGATGAAACCTGTGCCACCTCCTGTCATCTGTAACATTGATGCAGGAACAGGCTACCATGGTGCTGATGCACAGGGTGACTTTACAGCAGTATAGCAATGTTAGCATGTTGTCAGCAGTAGAGTGTAATGATATCCTTGTAGGTGTAGCTGAGCAGGCATGATGCATTAAAGCTATGATTGTCAATGTAGTATTGTTTACACCAGTGTTAGTTCCAATAGTGTATTGTCCGCCCACTTGCTACTTGGCTGATGTGCGTCGTATTGGCAGCATGTGTTAGAGAGTAGACAGTACATGTGGGATTTGTGTAGCACAGATTTGCAGGTGTACATTTGTGAACATGGTGGAGGTGCACTGCCTGCATGTACATGCATAGTGGACACATGGGCAGGGTGACATGCCCTGTGTTACACAGTAACGCTCCATAGTTTCTATTGGTGGCCAGTATGCATTGTACTACACACATTTCAGAACTTGAGTACACATGTGTGTATGACATGGTTTGACACTGTGCTGTGGGTGATACTGTTACTATCTGTCACTGTTTTGCATTCTGGTAGTATACATAACCTCAACAGCCTGACCATAAACAATCGTTAGATGCTATCTTGACAACTGACACACAGATGTAGGACACACAGTAACATTTGGATACTTCAGGTACTATACTATGCCAATAACCAGTGGTATTCACCTGCACCCATTCCTGACACCACTCCTTTTTGCCATATAGCTCTCTTAGGTACAAGCAATCACAGTAGGGATATGTCCGTCCATGTCTGGAAATGCATACTGTGGCCTATAATGCATTCTCCAGATGACACACACATCCTCCACAAGGGTATCATACAGACAGATACCTGTTGTCAAACCATGCTGTAAAGCTATAAGACAACCAGAGCATAGTCATCCACCTTTACGAAACATAGTATCCCCTCAGTTCCACATAGGTAGTAGCCACCAACATGTTGAACAGGTACCGATGTGTACATGCAGCCAAGTGTTATGTCATCTCTACTTTGGTAATCACATTTCCAAAGGTATTTAGAAATCCCTCGCTGGATCACATAAGCAATAAGGGGTCTGCATGCATATCCACAAAGGTTCTTGTACACCTATAATGAAAAGCCATCATTGACAGACTTTGCTGCATTTGAATAGGTCTGTAACATACCTCAGCCATAAACCCTCACTCACCCAATTCAACAGATACCGTAATGAGTGTGTGTGACACGGATGACCTAGGCCAGGGATCACTGCAGTTGCTGGCCTTGTCACAAGCATACAGATGTGACATAAGGTCTGGAAAGCAGCAGCACACTCTGGCAAAGATGACAGATGTGTTCATGGAGAAAGCAGGGTTCCCACCTATGAAATAATTGAGGTCACATGTACGTATATGTATTTGCCACACAGCTACCTGACATGTGCAATGCATATACTGTTGTCATACAGTAGTAAAAGCAAAACCCACAACACATTGACCAACAGTGTCACACACATAGAGCACACACACACACTCACCAAGTACAGGCTTCAAACCCCTACCTAATTACTTCATGATACTAGAGGAGTACGCATTAACACGACATGCTACACACATTACTGAGAGTTCTCATTTCCACAGGTATATTTGTAGGATGGTGACATCATCAGGCTTGACAAAGACTAGGATACCACTTTTAAGGTGTTTTACTACTCTCCAAAAAGGTTGCTCCATTCCAAGGAGATCACACACACACTTATCAAGTGTAGGATTTAAACCCCTACCTAACCACTTCATGATACTAGAGGAGTACGTATTAACACGACGCACTATACACATTACTGGGAGCTCTCTTTCCCACAGGTATATTTGTAGGATGGTGACATCATCAGACTTGACAAAGATTAGTATACCACTTTTAAGGTGTTTTACTACTCTTCAAAAAGGTTGCTCCTCTCCAAGGAGATCACACACACACACTTGTCAAGTACAGGATTCAAACCCCTATCTAACTACTTCATGATACTAGAGTAGCACGCATTAACATGATGCACTATACACATTATTGCAAGTTCTTCTTTCCACAGGTATATTTGTAGGATGGTGACATCATCAGACTAGACTAAGTGGGTTACATTAGGTAGGCTACATAGAAGGAATGTCTAAACACTTTGGCCATGTGATCATCAAAGGAGAGTTTACTATCTACCTGTGTCCCCAGGGCCATAATGACTTTCTCCGTACATACTGGATTACCACCTATGTGGTAATTTGTGTGCACTTTGTTTTATCCAAAGGGGATGAGTATGCATTCTTTGGCATTCTGCTTGAGGGCAATGTTTTGACACCAGGTATCTGTCTCTGTAAGACCCTTCTGGAGGATGTCTGTGTCACCGTAGAGTCAATTATGGACCACAGTTAGCAGTCATCTGCAGCCATACTCCTCCCATGCTTGCCTGTACCTCTGAGCAGTAGCTACTAAACAGGTGGGGTCCCAGGACCAAGACCTGTGTGATGTTATTTGTGACTGGTTTAGAGTCAGACATGGCACCCGCAACCCTGAACATGTGTGTTTGATCTGTGAGCCACTTGGCCATCCATCCTGTGACATAGCTGTTAATGTTCAAGATGGTAAGCTTGTCCATGATGACAGAGTGTGGAATGGTATATAAAGTCCTTAGAGAGGTCCAGGTGGGCTGTGTGGACTACATTCACCTCCATCTATGTCCTTGGTAACTATTTCAAATAAGTCAACTAGGTTTAGGAGGCAGGATCTGCCTTTAACAAGGCCAAGTTGGGTTGAGTCCAGTGTCTGGAGGTCCCCAATGTCTCTGTTTATGGGTTCCATGATAATTTGCTCCATAGTTTTGCAGACCAGGCTGAGTAGACCTATATGGCAATGGTTTCCATGTTCTGTTGTGGCACCCCCTTTGTGGAGCAGGATGACTATTGGTGTATGCCATTCTTTGGGTACATAGCCTGTGGTACGATTGAGTCCGGACAGTGAATGTAGGTGAGGGTGTAGTTCCTTTTGGGGCTGGTGTATGATGCAGTCTGGGACACCATCCAGTCCCACTGATGCTGTGTTCTTAGCTTTGGAGAGGGCTGTCTTTACCTGCATGTCCATGAAGTCTGGGGCTCTGCATTCTTCTGGGATGGACACAGGCCCTTTTGGGGGTGATGGGGGGGACTTTGCACTGAATCTGTCCCCAATGATGTGGGCAATGTAAGTTGGTTCAGTGTATTTCTTGCCATTTTTCAGTAGCTGACAGCATATATGGAAGTTGACACCTATATGTTTGGTATAGCTAATGAAGGCTTTGTGGCTGTTTTTCTTACATTCCTTGGCAATTTGTCTTTAGAAACTGGCCTTGGATTATTTTATGAGCGATCATTGTTTCTTCCTAATAATGATCAGTGATGCCTTTCCTTTTGTGAAGTTTGCTCTGTTATGTGTTCATTTCCTCCTGCTGTTGTCTAGCTTATTTAGGGGCGACGACCACCAGACTGGTTTCTTATTTTTGGAGGAGTGCATCTTGGTTTTATTTGGGATGTCTCAATCAATGCATCCCTGTAGATGCTCATAGGATGCACTTGTAAATTATTTGGCAGATTGTATGGCATTATCCTATAGCAAGGGGGCTTTGGAACATTCCACTTTGGTCTTGGGAAGTGTGCAGTTTGCTTTTGAAAATGTCTTCACAGTGGTTTCATTGACTGGGGTGGGTGGGATGTGGATGTCCAGTGTGATTACTTTATGGTCTGATATTACCAGCGAGGGGTTTATCTCTGTTGTGGTATGCTGGTACCCCATGTTGGTGATGATCAGGTCCAGTATGTTCTCACCTCTAGTGGGTGTGGTGACCAGGTGTTCCAGGGTGTTAGAGTTTTTAAACTCTGGGAAACATTGGGCAAAGGACGTTGTACATGAGTAATTCTCCCACTCAATGTTTGGGTAGTTGTAATCTCCTCATATAATGGTGTTTGATAGGACCTTTGTAATTTTCACTGTTCTCAGGACTACTGAGTGAGGTTCCTGAGACAAGGTAGGTGATCTGTAGCAGGCTGCAATCTGATAAGTAGCTTTGCCCAATTTTAGTTGCACTTGCATGGTCTCCAAGGCCTCATGCTGTGCCACTAACCTGTAGGTGTGGGTATCCATAAGGTAAATGGATACACTCCTTCCTTTGGTATTTCACTCGTGGGTTTGGGTCTGAAGATCAGAGGGAATGTGAGTGTTTTACATGGAGCATGTCCAACAGCTCTGTGTTTGACATAGCTTTGCATGTTAGGCAGAAAACACCTCTGAGTAGGCAATATGCAAGGGAGTACGGCTGGAGCATTTTGAGATGGTCTGTGTATGGCATGTATTTCAGGCCGCTAATGCTCTTTGTGAGGTATTGCTGCAAGCTTTCCAGTTGTTGTAGTTGTCTTGTGAGGTACATAGCAAAAGGGGCGTTGTACGCTATTATGGTTCTAATGAGTGATGAGTAGAGGGGAACAATGTCCTCTTCTATTCTGCATGAGACTCCTTTTGTGATGATGTGTGCCATATAGGAGGCTTTCCTGACTACTGTGGGGATGTGATTATCATAGTTGTGTCCACTGTCCACCTGTGACCCAAGGTCTCTTGTCACACTTTCAGTGTTAAGTATACTACCGCCTATGTTGTAGTTCATGGCTACAGAGTTTTTAACAAAGGGGATGACAATGCACATTTTGGCATTGAGCTTGAGCCCATGGCTTTGACAACAGCCATCTGTCTCAGTGAGGCCCTTTTGTAGGATGTCCAGATCTTTAGTGTTTACAATTATGGCTCCTAGTTTGCAGTCATCTGGAAACTTCAGTAGCCACAGACCTTCCATGTTATAGTTTACTTCAGGGAAGTAGATACTAAACAGGACAAGACCCAGGACTGGACTCTGTGGTACTGCACTTGTCACTGGTCCAAAGTCATACATGGAGTCTGCTACTTTCATAGTGTATGTTCTGTCAGTAAGCCTGTTGGCAACCCATCTTGTGACATAGCAATTTATACCTCGTTTAGTGGTTTATCTATATTTGCAGAGGGTGGTGTGGTGTTGTAAGCCATGGCAGGATCTACATAGGCTGTGTGAACTACCTTACCCTTGTCTACGGTTCTGGTGACTGCTTCAATGTCATCTATCAGGTTTAGGAGACATGATCTGCATTTTACAAACCCAACATGGTTGTGGTCCAGGGTTTGGGGATTACAACTGTATTTGTTATGAGTTGTATGATGATACATTCCATGGCCTTGAAGGGCAGGCTCATCAGGCTAATGGGGTGCTAGTTCCTGGGGTCCGTGGTGTCTCCACCCTTGTGTAGTGGGATAACCATCACTGTGCACCATTCAGCTGGCACAAAGCCTGAGGTGTGGCTATTACTGAACATGGTACGCCGGTGTGGTGACTGTTGGTTCTCTGGTTTGTGTAGAACACAGCCTGGGAGGTTATCTGGTCCCATGGCTGCTGTGATACTGGCTTTGGAGAGTGTTTTTTTACCTGTGCAGCCATGATGACAGCAACTTTGCAGTCTTCCATTGTAGTGATGTGCTCTTTCATGGGTGAGAGGGGGTAGAGTTAACACTGATCCTATCTGCCAGGATGTTGCCAATATCAGTTGGGTCTGTATATTTAGTGCCATTGAGCTGTAACTCAGAACAGATCTGAGTGTTGCCATGACAAGGACCTGTCTGTTGTGCAGAGATCTCCTGAGTAGACAGTATGCAACAGAGTACATATTGGGTTAAATTCAGTCTTGTTGCATGGGGTAACTGTTTGAGGCCAGTAATCCTCTTGTTGAGGTACTTCAGGGGTCTTTTCAGCTACTGACGGTGCCTAGTTGGATTCATCGCAAGTGTGTTGTGGTACTCTCTGACAGGTCTGATGACTGATGAGTGGAGGGAGCCTCCTTTGACCTACATGCACAGACCTTGGCAGGTTGTGTGAACACATAGCATGATTTTCTGAGCACTTTGTGAATGTGTTTCTGGAAGTAGAGATGACTAACCACATTTGTCCATAGATCCCTTATTATCACCTCCATATTTAGCCTAAGTTTGTGAGCATGCCCAGTATGACCTTTCAGTATGTTGTTGCCTGACATTTGCTTCGTTTATTTAAGTGTGTGAGCATGCCCAGTATGACCTTTCAGTGTGATGCTGAATGAAATCCACTACATTTGTTGAAGTGTGTGAGCACGGCCGCTATAGACATTTATACTATATGTGTGTGGAAAATCAAGTTGTATTTTTACAGCAGGGCTCACCTTTGTGTCATAAATCAGCACGGATCATGCTGTGCCTGCAGGGCTTCCACAAGACACTTTGCTTAGACTTATCAACATTTCTACATACAGGGGGGACAGCTATTCTTTGTACATTTCTACCCGGGGACACAACTGATTGTTACTGTGGGTGTACATAGGATGAGGGGTTCACCTGACACTTATACACATTTGCTGTGCCTGCACTGCTATGTAAGGTACTCCATTTCAGTCTGTACTGTTGCCTATCATACTGGCTTGAGGTCTACTACTGTACTACAGATCTTAGCGTCCACTGTCACGTATATTAGATTGCGACTTCATAGCCTACCCAACCCACATCACAGTGCCTGGCCTGCTGTTCTCTGTCTGCATAGGCCTGTGGGGGAGGTTACCCATATGCCTCTTTAGGGGCATGCTACATCATTTCTTTGTGTTTGCATTAGTGTACAATTGTCCTGCTGTGGCTGTGCCAGCAAAATGCTGTCATGGCTTAGTGGTTCAGTAATGTAACTATAGTGCACAGTATCCTGGGTTCGAGCCCTGTCACTGCTTTTTATTTTCATGCTGGGCAGACCAGACTGCTTAAAGAACAGTAAAGCAGATATGAGCATGTTTACCTGACTTTGCTCAACTTTGCCCGACTTTGCCCGACCTTGCCCAACATTGCTCAACGTTGCCCGATGTTGCACTAGTTAGAGCGGGCAATTTTGTTTACATATACTAAATTGTGGTAAAAGCTGCTTAGCACTGCTTTATATTGCTTAAAACATGGCAATCATGCCTCAGGTGGTGCTGCAGGGCTGCCTATGTCGGATGCACATAGTACACTCCCTATACCTGTGTGGAAACAGGTAGTGTCAAGTTAGGCATCCCTTTTATTTTATGTGCGAGTCAGAGAGAGGTATCATTTCCAGGGTTCCTACTGAGCCAGTGTATGTGCTATGTATTGCCTTTTTGCCAAGGCCAAGGCATACTGGGCACGCCTCCTTCTGCCTACTGGGGCAGGCTCAGGTTGTTCCTCCTCCAAGTCACATTGTGTCTGTGCAGGCCTTGGCAATGGTGGGGGGCTGTTTGGCCCAGCCTCATGCTGTTCCTGCTGCAGCTGTTTTCGCAGGATCATATTGTGTAGCATGGCACATACCATGACAATTTGGGTATATGTAGTTGGTGAGTACTGCAAAGCTCCCCCAGATGTGTCCAGGCACTGAAACCGTGACTTGAGCATCTCAAACACACGCTCGATTACATTTCATGTTTGTGCGTGTGCTTCATTATGGAGTTCTTGTTCAGGTGTGTGTGCATTTCTGATGGGTGTCATCAGCCACAGCTCCAGTGCGTATTCAGCATCCCCCACTAGGTGACCATCAGGGATGTCCCCATTGGCAAATGTCTGGTACAACTGCATCAGATGCCAGATATGGGAATCATGGTAGCTTCCAGGGCAGCCAGCAAACACATTCAGTATTATACCCTGGGCATCACACACGACCTGGCAGTTGATGAAGTGGAAGCCCTTGCGGTTGATGTAGGCCCTACCCCGCTCACCAGCTGGTGATTTGATGTGTATGTGCGTGCAGTCAATTGCACCCACTACCTCAGGGTATTCCACTATTTGCTGGAAGAGACGCATATTGCTGGCCAATACCTCACAGGAATTGGGGAAATATACATGATCACCGACACGTGCTGACATGGCATTCAGGAACTGGTGCAGTACCCTGGATGCTGATGCCTGTGAAATCCCCATCATTTCACCAGTTGGTCTCTGGAAGGTACCTGTTGCTAGTATTCTTAGGCCAACACATACCTTGGTTTCCACTGGGATGGGTTCCCCTCTGTTGGTTCTGTGTGTGAGGCGTGGCCTGCACAACTCAACAATTTGCTGCAGGAGGTCTCTGTCCACTCTATAGCACTCCACTATCTCCAGCTCATGTAGCCCCTGGTAGGTTACCCTGGATCTGTACACCCTTCTCCGTCTCCTCACTGTGGGTTGCTCAGCAGCATTCGCAATGGCACCACCCTCAGCATCTTGCACATGTTGCCTTATAATAGCAATGGCAGCCCCTAACATTTTTTGTCACAGTTAAGCTTTTTAAGTTTTCACTTCTCTTTGTAGACTGCAGTGTTGCAGTGTTTCTGAGAAAAACATGGGGGAATGTTGTTTGCAGAGTTTTAAGTGCTGGGCTGGGCTGGGCTAGTGTACTGCCTGTGTAATTGGCTGATTCTGATTGATTTCACCTGGCAGCTCTGCTAGTTCTCCTTGGTTAACTTCCTACTACTTCTTTTCCTTCCTTTTCCCTTTCTGTTTCCACAGGGGGCAGTGCCGCGCAAACAAGCGCACATGCATGCACACAGGCTTACACAGGCTTACACAGGCTTAGGCGGGTGCAAATGCATGCACACAGGCTTAGACAGCCTTACACAGGTTTACACGGGTGCACACACACGCACACAGGCTTACACGGGTTTACAGGCGCGCACACGCGTGCACACAGTGTAAGCATCTTTGCAAGAAACTTTAGTGATATCCACAGCGTACACCTTCGGTTTCTGGGTTTCAGTTAAGACAACTGTAGACATGCCTCTTCCAGTCCTGAGTAACTCACAGCAAACACATGACGCTCTGCTCCAATAAGCTTAAAGTCTTTGATACATACCCCCTCATGATGTCACCTATTGTGTACTCTATTACTCCCCTAATCCTACACTTACACTCTAGGGACATGGTTCACATGGCAGGGAAAATTGGAATTCACTATCCTTATCCTCATTTGTATAGGATTGCCTACTAATGCTTGGTTACATCTCTCAAACTGAGCTTCCCCCCTTAGCAACCACTACTCAGTAGCCATGTTGTCTTCAGCCTGCCATTCACCTGCATGGCAGAGGAATCTTTGTTAATAAAATGCCTATTTTTGGCTTTTTTGGTTTTATTTTCTGGTTTTTATAGCGCCGCACGTTTGCGCAGTGCTGTGCTATGCTTAAACATCGGAGATCGGGGAAAAAAATATTTTTAATATTTTGCAACAGATTAAACTGCCAATGGCCTTATATTTGGCCATTGGCATGCTTCCTCAACTGGATGCATCCTTTATCTGGAGCTGTCATAGCTCCGTTTTGCTATTTGCAGAACGGTACTCTGTTACCAATGGAGTACATTTCTGCAAATAACTCTACTCTTACTCGGACAGGTTAGTGTTTCCTGGATCGCAAATTTACCTCATTTGCATAGTTTTCAGCAGCAAATGAGGTAATTTGCATAACATAACACTGTCTGTGCAAGAGTCGTTTTAGGAGCTCTCATGCACGCCCCTGCCGGCTGTTGCTGGATTGCTTGGCAGACATATTGGATGTCTGGAGTCTTACTCTACTCTTAGACTCCGTGCAAGCCTTCGTGAATCCGGCCCATAATCTTTTCAATGATTTTTCTCAAGATATATATAGCACTTTCATTGCCATCCCATTAAAGTACATTATTAATATTTCCAAGTCTTACCTACCAACCTAACCCAATTATACTACCGCCACTACTAGCCACAGTCAGAATTAGCTAATTGTCTTTAAATACTTTAAAATCTTGTCTGGCATCTTTGTTACTAATATTATAAACAACAAGAAACTCTTAACATGCAACATTTACTATATATTGATAATCAATAACTTATTGTATTAAAGCCAACAACTTGTAATGTTGTTTACTATTGCTGCAACCTTGCATCTCTATTATTATGTACATGATGTGGAGCTTTTCTCCCTGGGCATCCGCTGAAAAAGGACCTGCATCCAGTCGGAATTTCCCGGTAAACAAATGTAAATAAATAAATACGTCCAGTGTTCCTTGACCTCTGGAAGATTGCTAATATTTACACAAGTCCCTAAATGTGGCTTTAATTTGAATCCTGACACCTTTCAACCAGTTGCTCCTCTGCCACCTCTGGCCAAATGTTTAGATAGTCTCAGAGTTGCAAGCCCAGTTAGAGGACTATGGACAACTCAGTTGCCATCATCATGCCTTCAGTGTTATTGCTGTAAACTTTTCTGAAACCATCACCATGGTTACAGAAAAGGTTACAGCAATAGCACTGCTGTCTTCTCTTTGACTGATGCACTAAAGCATGCATAGTTTCTTGGAAACTTACCGGGGCCATATTCATTGACCTCTCTTAGACTTTTGAGCTTGCAAACTATCTCCATCTCAAAATGGAGGTCTTATAGAGTGACCTCAATTCCAGCTCCAAAAACTAGTTCATAGACTACTTGCACAACAGTTTCTTTAAAATTATAGACACAGGCACACACATACATAAATATACACAGTCAATTTTCTCTCCATCTAGTTCTGTCTGACATACTCCAAGGCTGAATCCTTGCACCATTGTTATTTTTATTTTTAATCTATGTTCATTTCTCCATAATCTTACTGAAGCTTGATCACATCATCATCTATGCTGATGACATATCCAAAACTAAAGTAGTTCATCTAAATTCATCGGAAATTTACTCTCTAGCTCAACTGTCAGGCTTGTAATCATAAGACAATTAAAGTTACTCTCAATAAAAATATGCAGTGGTCTTTGCAACTCACAAACACTTTAGCTTATACAAAGATGTGTGGAATGTTACAACTACAGATGGTTCTCTGAATGTGGTATAATCTTACTAATACTTGAGAGTTTGTTCAACATTTCCTTTACCATCAGCAATGTGGTGAACACAATATTACCTGCGCCATTTTTTCACAAAGTATAGCTTGCAACTGATAAAAGGGCTCTTCTTCCCATACTTAAATTCATGCTTCCTATCACAGATGCTGCCTCTGAGAAACAAACATCAAATAGCAGAAAATTGCCTTTACACCTTTAATGCCAATGCTGGTAAGGAACTTCACCACTGTTTAGTGATCAAAAAGGCATAGTAGGTTCCTTAGTCTCAGAATCACCTTTCTTATTAGTACTGTAACCTACAAATAACTCTTCATGAATCACAGCAAGACCATACACAACTCATTTCTGTGAAACAACATCTTAGATCATTTAGGACTTTTGCATTCTCAACCACTACTGTTGGCATCCCTTACTATTCTCTAAGTTATACTAAAAAGATTGTCTCTTTCTTGCACCCCCACAATCTGAAATATGTGTTCCCAAGCACAATTTGCCAACTGCTCAACCTAGCCACTTTTACTGGTCAACTAAAACTGCAAATACAACACAAAGTTAATGAAATTACAGTGACTTTGTCACCCACTCATTTCTTGTGTTACCAAATTCTTTACTATTGATTAGTTAACCCTGCATGGACATATTCTTGTTAGCAGTATCAAAGTATTCTGATGTTACATAATTTCTGCTAAGATTTGCATTTTATTTCTGTTCAGCAATTCATTTGTTTATCTGCTGGTGGAAAGTGTCTTACTTTATTATATGGAAACACAGTAGGGTTTGCACATACGTATGCACTGACTGCAAGGCACACAGAAACCATCCATAAAATGACATCTATAAGTCAGTGTACTGTACAATTACGTAGTATAACAGTATAGTAGTATAACAGTTCAGAAAGAGCAACCAGAAAATACAGTTTCACTATATGGTTTATTCAACTATTAATATACACTATTAATCTATCAAATGAATTAACATTAACAAGCAATCATGTGATACTGCCTTATCCAATCAGTGTAAAACAATAAAGACCAATAGTTCAAATAGAAAACATTATACTTAGAAGAAGTCATTCAACCCTAGAGAGAAAACAGCCCTGACATTTACAATCCATAAAGCATTCCTTGTAACTCAATAGTTTATGTGACTTTGATTGGTATTATTATAGAAAATAAATTTATCAATGCCCATAAAAACAAATCTTGTAGAAGAGTGTATATTTTTTACAGTGCGTATTGCAGAGACATTCCCCAGTTTTAAAATGAATGTGCCACAAAACAAAAACACAAGTCAACCATCCACATAGTATTACAAACTTATGTTTGACCGTAACATTTTTATCAGTATTCTTAGATGAAAAGGACTCAGATTTATGAATCTTAACTACCTATATACATATACAATGTTCACAGACAAAAATTACCAAAGTCACTATCACCAAGTACACAAGTCACTATGCAGTTATGTCTCCCTTATATTTTTTCAAGATTTCCGTACCATGTATAAGCAAACTGACAAGTAGCTGTCAAAAATTACTAAAAAAATTATCAGGCTTTAAATTGGTCAGTTCATAGAAGAAGGCTTTGCACCATAAATAGTTATAAATCTGAGGCTATCAACAGAACATTTGTTGTTTCTGTCTAAATAGTGTAATGTTTCTTCTCATGCAAGGGCTTTAATTTCTTCAAGAACCAACAAGTAACCAGGTTGTGTTTTAAGTTCAGCAGCCTGATCAGAACAAATGATTTCAATATAAGAAAATGGGACTTGGGGATGTTTTTATAAATATGGAGTGAATGATAACTACTGAATTACTACAATGCATTCTTTGAAAAGGTTTACAGCAGACCGATGTGGAAACAGATACATCCCACAATCTTGTAATATGTACACCAAAAAAAAAACTATTGTAAAATGTTCTGTTTCTAATGCAAAATAAACTGCAAACTGCAAAACTGTTCTTGTTCAGATACTCATAAAAAGCCAACAACTGGTCCTTCAAACCACCCAAATCAACCAATCATCGTATAAATATCTTCTCCGCATATTGTGATGTTTAAAAAAAAAGGTTGTGATATTCACTGTATATTTGTTGCTGTTTTTGATAACACTGAAGCCTCTCCACACACACACACACACACACACACACACACACACACACACACACACACACACACACACACACACACACACACACACACACACACACACACACACACACACTTTCATTTTTTACATAAAGTACAGCTGTGTAAGATGAACTTACCATAACAGTAGATGTGCAAATGATCAATCCTGCAGTAGCCTTAGATACAGGGTTTATATCCTACCAAGGATACAATACCTGCCAGCTTCCAAAGCTTCAGGGCACCTTTCACTCCACCCCCAAAAAAAAATTGTCATGCAGCTCAAGCTGAGCTGACTAAAAGACAAGTTTGAACATGAAGCCATTCAGAGAGTTGCTGAAAGTAGAGAAAGAGAGGCTGAGCCCTGAAATAACAAGTCCAGGAATAACAAAAAATAAATGTCCACATCCTGGCATAAAAAGCACACCAAAAAAAAAAAACAAGGGGGATGGAGGGAGTGAATACTGCAGCAGTGATCATTCTAACATCTACTGTTATGGTAAGCTCATCTTATACAACTGCATTATGTGCTTCTTAATGATCAATGCTGCAGTAGCTTTAGCTATATGGGATAAGTACCATAGCTAACTATATTTGGGAGGTGAAAGGAGCAGGGTTAGCAATCCCCTGGAGAATGGTCCTAGCAAAGCATGATCTAGACCAAGAGAAGGAATCCAAGTTATAATACTTTGTAAAAGTATATACAGAGGACCAAGTAGTAGCTTCTAGAATACTTCCAAGGTCCTTGTAAAATGGGCCTTGAGTCTGCCTGGAAAAGATTTGCCATGTCAGTATAACAAAAAGTAATAGCTTTAGATAACCATTTGGAAATAATCTGCTTTGACTCTGACTGTCCCTTCGAATTACCTCCACAAGAAATAAACAAATGATCCGATTATCTGAAAGATTTAGTTCTATCAAGACAGTACCAGAGTTGTCTGTGGACATCCAAAGTATAGAATATCCTTTCACCTTCATTTTTACATTCAGGAAAGAAAACAGGCAGATTGATACTGTGACTTGAAGTAAACATTGATACCACTTTAGGAATAAAAGAAGGATTACATCTCAAAGAAACCCTGTGCTTGTGGAAAATGAGATAGAGTTAACTCATCATAAGAGTTTGCGACTCAGATACCCTTCTAGCAGAGATCAGAGCAATCAATAAAACTGTTTTCCATGTTAAAAACCTAAAGACAGATTAACTGGTTAGCTTCTCTAACACAAAATTAAGATCCCAAGAAGGGATCAGCGGTTTACTTGTAGGCCTCTTATGCAAAATCCCTTTCACAAACATTTTGACATGCGGCTGCCTTGAAAAATGAGGATCCATGGGCAGACATGCAGAAATGTCTGATAAATGAACCTTGATAGAGGAATAAGAAAGGCCATAGGTAATAACTTACACAAATATTGTAAAACCAGATGACAAATAACACTGAACGGGTGCTGGTTATGTTGCTGGCACCAACTAGAAAATCTTTTTCCATTTGCTAATATATGATTTTCTAGTAGCAGACTTTCTTGACTCCATTAGTAACTGCTGCACATCCTCAGAAAAGGTGCCTAAAATGAATCATGACCCTATCATCCAGGCAGCCAACTGAAGATGACTGATGTTGGAGTGTATCAAACATCCCTGTTCTTGTGTGAGTAGATCCATTCTGTGAGGAAGCTTGTGGTAATTACCCTTGGCCATTTCCAAAAGAAGGGAGGACCATAGTTGCCTGGAACAGTAGGGGGTCACCACAATGATTTTGAGGTATTCCTTCTGAATCTTCAGAATTATGCTGGATATAAGTGAAAAGGGTGGAAAGCCATACAAGAACATTCCTGCCCAAAGAAAAGAAATACATAGGACTTCCAGGCCTTCTTGCATGGAGTCCTGGAACAGAATTTTGCAGTTGATTATTCAGAGGTGAAGCAAAGACGTCTACTCGAGGAACTCCCCACAGATGGATCAGATCCTGGAAAACTCACAAATCTAGTTTCTATTTGTGATGGCCTGCCCTGGTCCTGCTCAATTTGTCTACCACACAGTTTTGCTCTGATGGAATGCAGGATGCCTGTAGAGTGAAATTGTGCTAGGAAGCTATATCCCAAGATAACATGGATAGTCTGCAAAAGGCATACAAGCTGGTTCTCCTTGCCTGTTGATGTACCACATCACTGTGGTACTGTCTGTAAGCATCTGAAGAGGTCCTGGGGACCCAAGATGGCACAGAGGATTGAATGCCATGATCAGGGCAAGTATCTCCTTGATATTTATGTAACTGCATCTGTCTTTGGTGTCCCACACCCCCTGCACTTTTATCTCTCCTGTACTTTTATCTCTCCTGAAACTGCTCTCCAAGCAAAGTCAGACATCGGTGGTGAATGACTGCTTTGGAGCAGAGAAGGAGAAGGGGAGACATTGATTTAAGGATATCTGTTGTCTCCACCAAGTGACTTTTCTTCTGGCAAACCCCAGTACTGGGATCTGAAAAGATAAAGGTGTTGATGCTGGGAACAAATACACCTCTGCATTTTTCACATGTGGAGTCTTGCCAGGCCATAAGCCGCGGTGGTGCAGTGGTTAGTGTTGTTGCCTCACAGCAAGAGGTTCTCCTGTTCAATTCTTGGCTGGAGTGCCTTCTGTGTGGAGTCTGCATGTCCTTCCCGCAGTCGAGTGATGTTAAAGACATGCAGTTAGGTGCGAGCGTGAATGGGCATGCCTTCACTGAAGGTTGGGCGTCGAGCTGGCAACTTGCCACCATGAAAATCCACTGCCAATCTTGAGCGGACTGGAGTTCCACTGTGGTGACCCCTAACCAGGAAAAGCCGAAAGTCAAAGTCAAAAGGAGTCTTGCCAGGCCATCATGAGAATCATTGATGCCATGAGACTCAAAGTCCTGAGGTATTCCCACACAGTAACTGAAGTCTGAGTGGAAAAAATTTAGAAATAGATCTAAATAAAAAATAAAGATCTGTTTTTCCTGTGGGAAAAGGCTCTTTAAACTGAGATGTTCTCTTGGAATCCTAACTTGCGCAAGAGATGTCTCATCCAAGGCAGAGATTCCTGCCATTTTGAAAAGGATTCTGCAAAGATAAACAAGTAGTCTAAATACAGAAAATGTAGATACTCTGTAGCATCCAGTGAGCTATAACTAGAACTAGACACTTTGTAAACACTCTTGGCGCAGTGGATAGTCCAAAGGGTAAGGCAGAGAATTGAAAATGTAATCCAGACACAGAAAACCTAAGAAACCCCTGAAGTCTGGATGAATAAGAATGTGCTGATAAGCATATTTTAAGTCTAGTGTTACCAGGAAACTTGAAAGAGGAAGAAGGGGTAACAGGTTGTGATGTGACATCATTTTGACTTTGAGTGCTATCACAAACATTTTAGGGAAGAAAGACCGAGAAATAGTCTCCAATTGTTTTGTTTCTTTGGGACTAGGAAAATACTTGAATAAAACCACTTCCCCGCCTGGAAGGAGGAACTGAATCTACAACTCCTTGGGACAGCATGTGATAAAGAACAGGAGGAAACAAAACAGTCTGATCTGCAGGATGAGGAATGGACCCCTGGAAAGGAGGAATGTCCTCCCACTGTCATCTGTAACCCATATAAACAATTTTCACAACCTATTTGTCTGAGACAGCCTATTGTCAAAGACAAAAATGGAGATATAGACTTTTTGGAAGAGACAGAGGGCCAGGGTAGGAGGGGGGGTCAGAAGGTCTATTGAACAGTCATTCAGATTTATTGGAGTGTCCTTGGTTTTGGAAGGCTTGACACTTCTTTTTGGAACCTCCTTGCCACTTCTTAAAAGTCTGTTTACCTGAATTCTGCTGAGACTGTTTATTTTGTTTTTTTTTTTGTTTTGTTTTTATTTTATTTTTTTTTTTTTTGACAAAATTGGATGAGGAGAAATAAAATCCAATGGATAATTTGGAAAAGGAGGGATGGAAAATTCTAGAGATACCCTGGGTCAGCTTACCCATTTCATCACCTTTCAGATCACCTCTGCAGTGTGGGGGGGGGGGGGTAAACACTAAATCTCTATCCAAGGGAGAATTTAAAATCTCATTTTTAACATCACCAGGAAGGTTCTGAGAATGTAGCCAAGCAAACCTCCTTAAAACCACACCAGTGGCCATAGCCCTGGAAGAAGTATCAACAGAGTCATACACACACCACAAACAATGAGTAGTGCCTTGTGTAATTTAATTTAAAGCAGATATTTCTTCATAAGAAGAAACTATAGATAAAACATTCCTCATACTTTCACAGTATGTCAGGATAAACTTTAACATATGGGCCTGACAATTTAAGATTATGAAATTTAAAGTTGCAGATGTATACACGTTTTCCCATACCTGTCAATAATGTTTCCATCCTTATTAGAAAGAGTAGGATTGGAATTAACTAAGTGCTTAGCAGTAGAGGAGCCAACTAAGGCTATAGCTTCTGGGTCAGGTTTTGGAATAGTATGTAAAAATTTAAAAGATTGAAGAACTTTATACATTCTATCTGCTTTTTTAGGGACAGCTGGCTGATTATCAGGAAAACTGCAGGCAGTAAGAGACGCATCCTCTAAAGCAGGCAGAAGAGGAGAAATGAGCGTAGGTTCTGGAAAATCCTTCAGTAACAACTCATAGTATTTTTTTGAAGGACTGAGAAAACTCATTGTACTCCCACTGAAAAGCACCGGGACATTCTAGCAATAGTCTACTTACAGGAGGAATTAGAAAGAGAGCTCTCCTCGGAGTCTGAATCAGAAATCTGAGGACAAAACCCTGAATCCATCCCTGTATCTTCCCTGTTTAGATTCAGAATCTTGAATCTCTTCAGAAAAGGCAGCACCTCTCTTTCTTTTACCGAAACTACTCTACAAGAAGAATCAATGACCTAAGTCAAACCCTGAGCCAGTCCCAGTGCACTACTGCTATCCGAAGTAATTTAAGGAGGAATAGATACATGCTTAGTTTTCTGTTTCTTTCTGACAGAAAAAAATGGGCCAACTGTGTTACTAATGGCAGCTGCTGCTTCCCCAGGGATGGGCACAGCATTTTGACACAATAAGGAAATCTATCCTGTTACCTCTCCCAGGACTGATAAGAGTGGTTCTCCCTTGCCCACTGAGGGAAGCACAATAGGTGCAGAGGACATAGCTAACCCCTGGTTGATAGTGGCTGCAGGTGCTACACCAGAGGAATCCAGGATAAAAGATAAATGGCCTCAGGTACAACAAAAGGTCACAGCAAAGTCACCCACCTGCAGCTGAGGCAAACTGCTAGACTGCTGTGGTGGCAAAGGTTGTTTGCTTAACTTTTTTTTTTGTGGCTGGAAGAAGGACCGACCATGAGAGTGACAATCTGTTCCATGGTTAAGCCAAAAATGGTGCCTCTGTCCAGGGGACAACCAAGAAACAATGGTAATAAAACTACCAGTCCACAAAAGTTACTTTTTTTACACAGAAAAATAAACTCAGTAAAAATCACTTTCAAACAATATGGCAGCCCTGGAACCTTAAAATAAATACAATTTCTCCACAGAAAATAGTTTATCAGTTAGATAATGCTACTTTTAAACTGAAATAATCAAGTTCTCCATTTAAAAGTATGTTACAGTCTCAAAACAATCTGTTAAAACACATCACTCCTTACTTAAAAATAACTTTCCTGAACAGGAAAGTAATAAACATCAGTAAAATTAAGAAAATGGAAGTTTTTTTTCCCCCAAAGGGAACTTACCTGCCCATCTAAATAAAGCACAAGCCAACTGTCGATCCTCAAAAGCCTCAGAGGAGCAGACTCTTCAGTGGCAGTAAAGATCTGAAGGGATTTGTGCTCAAACTTGTCTTTTAGTCACCTCAGCTCCAGCTTCTTGACAATCTGGGCATGTGGAAAGTGCCCTGAAGCTTTGGAAGATGGCCAGCTGTTATATCCTTGGCAGGATATATAACCCATAGAGATAAGGCTACTGCAGCAGCAATCAATATGAAGAACATTAGCTCTTTTCCTGTGTATGTATATATACATATATATTATTTCCAAACAAAAACAACATATAGATTATGTCATGAATATATTTTTGTATATAAATTTATGCTGCTGAATTTTAGTTTTTGTGGTACACTTCAGTATGGCTATTTGCAGTAGCATCTGATACATACTTTTAGATGAAGATCATTATACTGTTATGCTTGCATTTTTTCTTAATATACAGACATTTTCTGTTTCCAGTGCTGGACAACACCACAACCTCAATACCTATTATACTTAGGTCACTATCTACTCTACCAGTCTGAAATGTCTATCAGTTTAGTGTAGCAGAGGGAAGTGCTAATCTGTGAAGAGGCTTTATACAGTAGTTCTGAGTTTTAGTCTGTTAGTTTCAATTTGCTTACTGTGTCCTGCACAAGACCAGTGCTCATCAAAAGTGGGGGGTTACATATATCCTCTGTTAATGCTGTACATGACTCAAAACTCTTAGGCAACTCTGTGCAAAGAAACCTTAGATGTACCACACCACTGTAACAACTACAAACATGGGGGGGTCTTAGGACCATGAATGGAATGACAGCTGCCACTCATCCTGCTTCCTCTCTGCTGTACCACAAAAGTATTACTACCCAGGTTGCAGAGGAATACTTGAAAACTGCAGTGTGTATTATTCCTACTCTGTCCCAGTAATATGCCAGGAAGCTTCATAAACATTTGTGAAGATATGTGAAGGCTGCCAGCCTAGCTAGATAGAATTTTGTAGATAATTCCGTCATTTGTAAATATTAATGTAAGCCACATGCTTGTTTTCTTTGTTAACTGTTGAACTTCAAAAATGTAACCACATTGCACTCTGCTGGAGAAAAGCTGATAAATCAAGCATTGTATAATTGTTTGATCTCAAAACTCGAGGCTGAAATTTCTGGATGAAAGAATTCTTGCTATTGCTTTGAGACCAGAGTTAATTGTTAGAATTTGCATGTATAATGTCTTTTATTGCTGTAGCTTCCTGACCAGCTGCAAGATCAAAAGGGCTGCTAAACTCTGAGTTTCTGTTAGACTGGGAACCAGAGAAAAGAATGATGTAATCTGAAATGTGTTAGTAGTACTGTGCTATCAATTTAAGGACAGAGAGACTCAAGAGCATTTTGCATTTGTCTTCAGAACATCCAACATTACCAGCACTGTCTTGTTCTATATGTAAGTTTATTTTAAAACTGTGTTTGCTCTTAGAAATAGCTAGGAAATAGGAAGATTAGACTAGTTGTTTTCTGTATTGATGTCAGAATTATTCTACTGTATTAGTTTAAGCATTTTCCTGTGATCTCTGAACTCTTGACTAGCACTGTGTAGTAATAAGTATTGTCTTGTGTTTTTATTATTTATTATTAAATATTTTTAAACCTTTCAACTGTGGCTGTTTTGTGTAGTGATAATTTAAGCTCTAGAGTACATTGCATGTATATCGTGATACTGTACAAAGCCACTCCAATAGTCTTGCTGTTCAGTCACACTTACCAATTGGATAATAATATTGAACAGTAATAATTGGACACCCTTTGATAAGGGCCTTTTTAGTAGCTGATAAGTAAGGGTCCTGGCGACATTGATTACTACCTTATGGCCTGGACAGAAGGGGCACAGCTAGTGAACCTGTGCCAGCCTTTCCCAGGAGTGTCTGTGTGGTTGTATATAAATCATATCTCAAAGTGGGTGTTTGTGTGTGTGTGTGTGTGTGTGTGTGTGTGTGTGTGTGTGTGTGTGTGTGTGTATGTATGTGTGTGTCAGCTACTTGGGCAGGGACACAAATCACTGGCTGGACAGAGAGAGAGTGCTAGGAGGACTTGGCTTGGGACCCTGACTAAGGACCCCACTCTATAGCTGTGCCAGTGGGGAGTCTTATTGGGGATCTGGAGAGAAAGGGAGAAACCAGCCACAGACTGACTGTGATCTCTGTGTGCTCTTAAGGGAAATTGTACTTTACTGTGTGTGTGTGAATTTGGTGGTGCTGCGGTAGCATTGTCGCCTCACAGTAAGACGCTGTCTGGTTCAATTCTCAGCTAGAGCATCTTCTGCGTGGAGACATGCGTGAATGGGCATACCTTCATTGAAGGTTGTGCATCAGGGCTGGTAACTTGGCACGTAAAAATCAACTACCAATCATTAGCAGACCGGAGTTCCGCTGTGGCTACCCCTAACCTGGAAAAGCCAAAAGACACAACAACTGTGTCTGTGTATTTGTTATCCTTCCCAATGTGGATGCCCCTCACTGGTGTTAGTGGTGAGGATTGAGGCTCCTTGATTGCTGGGCCAGTGCACACGCATCACAACATTTTTTGAATACTTTCCTGCACATGTTCCACTTTGTGTAAACAAGTGATTTGGAATAGCAATGGATACACCAAAAGCAGATGCATGCAGGGAGGTGGATTATTTTACAGACAGATAGATGGGTACAGTCACAAGTCAAATGGTGGCATAAGCACCAACTCAAGGGATCTCACTGTCTTCTACAAAATAAATAGAATATGTTGGAGGAATAGATATGTACCATTCAGAAATGTGTTTGTGTGGAACTATATAGATGGCAAACAGACATGTGCTGAGGGACAGAATACATACTTTAAACAAACACACTGCAGGGATATATGCCCAGAGTTGCAACAGAAAACTGGACGTCGATGGGGTATAAATATGTATGAGGTTATTTATTCAATCAATTAATGATGACTAGATTGAGTGCGTGTGGGTGTTTATAGATTTATGACACACTTGTAGGATGATACAGATGTAAAACTGTCATGTTATAGACGAGGCAGCAGAGGTATCTCTGTCATGAAATGACAGCTCACTGCTAGCCAGTCAGGGAGATAATTATGCTAAATGGGTTCCACTACCAACTTCTGTTAAATGGCGTTGTTGCACTGTGGAGGCATCCCTAGTTAAAATTATAATATAGTCACTGGGTATTACACTGTATGGATACTACACAGTGTGGGCCTTTTTGGATCTGTAATCTTAAAGCACATGACTTGGAATTCTTCATGAATCCCAACCTGTGTATTTTTGCAGCTGAATTATGGGGGACTTTCATATGTGCTATAAAAGCTTTAAGATGTAACTCAGTTATATAAACTGATAACATTTAGTATTACTGTTACTTACTAATTCAAACTTCAGGAGCTTTGTGTTTAACTTTAGATCCATCAGTGTCTTGTGAAAAAGTGCATGCATTTGTTCATTTTTATCATCAGCATTCAGTTAAAGCTTTTGTCATAGAACAAACACTCTGAAATTTGACTGCGCCATAGTTTTCAGAAGAATGCAAGTAAAATTATTGCGTATAACTATCTAGCACATGCTGTGCCATCTGTGCTGTAAAAGTTCCAGATCATTAGCTCCAGAGAAAGAACTTTTTAAAGAATGCAGCCATAAAATGCTAATAAGGCAACATGCATTTTCATGTAACATTTTGTCTAAGAAGCTAGATGCTGCAGTTAATTACTCCAGCAATCAGGGACAAATCAAAGCAGCTTTAGGGACAAATCCAGAAATAATCAGGGACACATTTCAAGTATTAGCACTACTGATTAGAGACAATGACATAATACAAGAATGTGAATTAATACACATTTGAAGCCTATCATTCTAATTATTAAGTATAATTCACCACTTTTTTCTCCAAACGTCATCAGTTTTTGGAGGAATTACAATGGGCAGAGCTAAATTTTGAGTCAACATCAGGGATGGTTGAGAGGTATGGATTTGTTTCTAAATATGACAGCACTTCACAATGCAAATGCAACTATTATTCACAGGTGCTACAGTGCCTGAAAAGTATGTCTAGTGGATTTAATGCATATCTGAAAGGAAAAGTCTTAGCTTATTTTTTTTCCTGTTAACACCATGCAGACAGTACTAAACAACAGATTTACAACACATTTCACCAGCACATACCCCACTCCATCCCTTTTCCCCTCTCTAACTCTCACTCTCAGAGCAGCATAGCAAAACTCTACTTGTCAGCCAATTAGATGGCCACAATAAGGTACAAGTAGGTAAGACTTTCCCACATACTTTACTGAAAGGGTTTGCATTAGTGAAGCAGGGAAGTACTGACTGCAAGATTAAAGTACCAGACATAGTTAAAGTTACTAGCACACAAAATGCTGCAGTTTGCTTATATTTAAACAGATGCCTTCAACTGCAAAAAGCAAAATAAATAAAAGGAGCCCCTACCCCCATTTATTTTCGTCTTCGTCTATAATTCTTGTGTTAAGAAGTAGAGGTATGACTCCCAACTTCCCAAGTATCTTATCCTGGGTAGTAAACACTGCACTCAAAAATTAAAAAAGTACACATACGAATGCCAACATTAATCTCTCCCACTGCTACACTTGACCACAACCCCCCACACACACACTATATATATTCGGGCAACACGGATTCAAGTGCAAACCGTCAAACCCTGCAGTAGAGAGTTGCAGGTTACTACTGGTCAGCCATCAACTACACTGTCTGTAAACCACACGTCACTCTTGATCCTGTCACCACAACATTCTTGACTCAATCTCCCCTCTTGTTTTCTTGAAGCACGAATGTGGAAATGACAATAATGAAAATTAATTATTAATTAGGTCCCAGATATTTGCTCTAATCTCACCTCCACACCTGTTTGGTCACCACAACTGGATCGCCAGGTATCATCTAACAGAAGTTACCGGGAGCATTTCAACTGTCTTGTCATTTGCCCGTTAAGTGCTGTTCTCGAGGTAAAGTAAACAAAGTTTAATCCTCATTAATACATGAAAAACGCTCGCAATCATTATATCGAGTCACTCGCTGCTTTCGAAATATTTTCCCATGTGTGTAGATGTCATATCGTGCCAGTTGTATTACCCCCACTGCTGCCAGTTGAAAAACAAAAGACTAACTCACGCAGCGAAGAAGCGTTAAACAAACATCACTGAATTATGAAGTTGTAGAGGAAGTGTTAGCAGCCCTGCCAGTGCAATTCATCTTTCGGAGAACGTGAGAACAAAGTCTGTGAGCCTTGGGAGAGCAAACTGTTGTTGTTACCAGTGGCAACAGCTTCCTCTTAGTGTACACAGGTCAGCGTCATGGCAGCCAGTCCGATTTGAGGGGAAAGAACATGGGGCTGGTGGTGGCCTTGGTACAGGAGACAGTCAAGTTGATTATGTTGGTGTTGGGGGATACTACTACTTGCTAGTCTGGTGATAAATATTGAAGAGCACAGGCAATGACGTGTACTTGTTGTACTTCACTGTTTTGAGGTTTACATCAGAGATGGAAAACATTTTCCTGAAATTACTATGATTACTGTGTAAATTAAGAATGCTTTGCTTTCCCAACCCTAAAAGCATCTTCATGAAAACAATCACTACGAAAACAAATGTTCTGCTAAAGGAAACTTGATCTGGACGGTCCTCATTTCTCAAAAGGTATTTTAGAATGGCATTACTCGTCTGTAACATGCCGAGTTATTTAACAGCCAACTAGAGTCTAAGAAATCACCCTGAGAATAAAATGATATACATGGAATAATTAGGGGTCTGGTGTAAGATGTGCGTAATATGTTAGGGTAGAGAATACGTTTGGTGGCAATTGGTAAAGCATATCAAACACCAGGCACACAAATACTCTGTTTTTCTAATTTTAACTATTATTGTTATGTTTCCGTTTTGATTATTTACATAATTATGTATGTTTGGACTACTTTGGGGAAGAAGCAGTGAAGTAACAATCTACACTATTTTAATGGCCCTATCGCATCTATGGTTACTGTAAGTTAAGTTTTTTCCAGAAATCTTTTGAATGGTTGACTTTATCAGGTGGGATGTATAGGGGGTGTTTTTGTTTGTTTTCTAGGGTCAGTCAGGTTACTACAACCATTGAGTCAGAATATGGTAGGGAGATATGGGAACTATTTTTCACTGTTCTTTATTTAACTTATTAATTTCTATGTGTTAGGAGAGTTCAGCTGAGCAACAAATGTCATTTTCAGTGGAGTCTCAGAGACAAAAGCTCCACAATAATGCTCATTGTACAGTTAATACATGGTAGGCCAATTTTTACATACCCCTCAGCTGTTCAGATTAACGCAGAATGCCCAGGTTTTTTACTCATATTTTTATCTATTTTTCATAAAATTGTGGTTTTCAGGCAAATCATTGGCAACAAACTGAGGATTGACGTCAGAATTTTTGCAAAACCTGTATTTCTATCACCTTTCTAAGTTTATGAGAGAAATATTTAAAAATTGTCCCTATTTTTGGGGCTTTGCCCCCCCCCCCCCCATCCCCTCATTATTTATTGTTTTGTCCAGATTTCTTGCTGTAAGAAGATGAGGTATAACTTAAGAATGCAATAACAATAATAAATGTTAGTAAGCATTCGGTTAATAGGAATACAGTAACAGTGCACAAGAAGATACAATCTTAAGTGTATAGTTCAAATAAAATCTGAGCAAGAATAGTGAGAGCTTTGTGCTGACATGTTTAGGTGAAGATGTCCCTTAAGAGTAGAGGTAGGGATAGTAATATAGATGAAAGTA
>NC_056728.1:843404990-843412490 GCF_019279795.1 Protopterus annectens | reverse complement strand
TTATCACAATAATTTATTACACTTAAGTGATTGTGAAGCTGAACGGTAAGGGGCAATGCATATATCTGAAATAAAATTAATACACTTTTATGAGCACTGAGCAGAGTGCATTTCACTTAATCACAGTCAAACAACTGAAGCATATGCAGTCAAAAGGTGGTAATTAGGAGGTGTGCGAAAGCACCTAATCATAAGTATCACTTGCTTATTGTTAAAGGATTAGGGACCAGAATTGTTGTCAACAGTGTATCTGTATGTAACAAGCTGAAATACAATATTGTAAATGTCATTTCTTTTACCTGATCACAGTGAAATGTTTGAAGGGCACCAAGTAAAATGTGGCTATTCTAATAGAAGGAAGGCAGTCTGTTGGTGAAAACAACTAGCCTGTTGTCATTTTACCACAAGTGAATGATTGCAGACCTGAATATACAGTACACGTAAAACAAGCTAAAATGTGATCATGAAGACAGAATTTATTTTTCTTGATAATAGTCTAACATTGGAGGTGTTCCTTTTAGAAAGTAGTCTGTGGAGAGTGGGAAAGATCTGTGAAAGTGTGAAAGCTAAAATACTTCCCATGGATAATATAATCATCACAGTTTTATTTGTATTTAAGTCTGTGACTGTCAAATGAGGCTTTGTCTACCAGAAGGAGTTTATGCTACAGGGCAACCAGTGTGCAAAAGTAATTGAGTCTGTTGTTTTGTGGCATTTATTTTATTTATTTATTTGACATTTGTTTACCAGGATTGTCCGACTGGACAGAGATGTCCTTTTTCAGCGGAGTCCTGGGGAGAAAAGCTCCACATGTTACAGAGTGTATTAATAACAATAGTTTGACAATGCTAACAATAGTTCTGGAATTAACAATAGTTCAGAGAGTTTGAGCAGTTGTTGTCAGAAAATTCAAAAATTCAAAATCCAAAGTAAATATAGTTGACAAAGTTTAACACTGATTCCTAGTAGCATCAAGAGTTAACATGGTCAACAGAGTTTGTCAAGTTTTTTAGCAGACATTTGTAGTAAAAAAATAGCAGTTAAGCATAGGAATAGTATATATATATATATATATATATATATATATATATATATATATATATATATATAAACTTAACAGAGATGAAATTGTACTAGATATGTACACTGTGTTCAATCTGCCTAGGGGTGTGGTATAAGACTGTGGAAATGAGTTTGGTAAGGGGACTGCAGTAGTAGATTAAGGGACTGCAGTAGTAGGTTGGAGAAGGTGGGTTCAGGGAAGGTAGTTGCAATTACATAGACGGTTTTCTTGAAGGTGTGATTTAAGGAGTCTTTTAAATGTAGCAGTGTGGTTTTGTAGCCTGAGTTGTGTTGGTAGTATGTTCCATATTTTTGCAACTTCATAAGGGAATAGAGATTCCCCTGAGCTATTTTATTACAGAAATGAAGACAACATGTTATGACTTTCAATAGTTTCAATAGTGGCAAAGAGGGCAGCTGCAGTGGTGCAGCGGTTAGCGTTGCCACCTCACAGCAAGAGGTTCTCCAGTTTGATCCTTGGCTGGGGTGCCTTCTTTGCAGAGTCTGCATGTCCTCCCTGTGGTTGCATGGGTTTTCTCCGGGTGCTCTGGTTTCCTCCCACATCCCAAAGACATGCTGTAGGTGGATTGGACACTCTAAATTGGTCCTAAGCATGAGTGTGTGTGTGTGTGTGTGTGTGTGTGTGTGTGTGTGTGTGTGTGTGTGCCTTCTGTGGAAGGATGGGTACCAGGCTGGTAACTTAACACCGTAAAACTCCACTGCCAATCATGAGTGGACAGGTGATCCACTGTGGCGACCCCCTAACTGGGAAAAGCTGAAAGAAGAAGTGGCAAAGCATATCTATTGTAATTCTCAGGCATTAAAATCTGTCAACCTAAAATGTTCATCAGAGCTGGATCACAATACATTTTTACCTATTTCCTTTTCCTCACTGTGTTAGCTCTTCCATTATCTTTACATTTAAAGGCACATCATCAGTGTAATTTGTAACTGAATATTAAAAATGTCCAGAAAATGTTACTAGAATATATAAGACTACATCAGAGATATACCGGTGTGTTAGTAAGGACTCCTGATAGACCAGCATGCCATTGGAATGTCTAGAATGTAAAATGCTTTATGTTCAGATTATTTAAAGAGAGGCTATATGATGTTTCTTCAAGGATGAAACTAAAATACACATTCAGAACATATCTGTATTGAGTTGACATTAGAATTAAAGATCATATATAGCTCTCTAGCCTAGAAAATGGACATTTGCCAGTTCTGTTGGGAGGAGAGGGATAAAGCCCTAACTATGATTCAGGTAACCTGAGTTTGAGTAGTGGTTTGGGCAACTAATGGATCTGACAAGGAAGGGGGGGGTGAAGGGGTTGTGCCCGCGCATTACTCTCAGGGAGAAGGGGTGGGGCACTTATCCAGGGGGGGGGTCATAAAGTGCTCAAGTTCCCCACTTTAGATCAGGAAAATGGGTATGATGTCATCTTCTAAGGAAGTGAGGTAATCTGTGGGCTTATGCAAAAGCGAATGACAGTTCCATGTTCTGCTGATTGCTCATCCTCCTGAAGTGCTATTTTGGCATGCATAGGGGTGATAGGGCAATTACATTAAATCCCTTCTGTCCTCACATAGGTTCATAGGCAAACACTAGCTTAGCAACCTGGCAGGCCATTTTAAACCTAGCCATTTTCCCTTTTTGTTCTCAAATTAACCTATCCCATTCCATGTACAATAATAATATATTACCCCTAATAAGAACAACTGAGATCATACCATAGATAATTTAAGGGGAATCATGCATGGGATAAAGCATTTAGGAGCAGCCTATGTCCATTAGTAGTACAGGGGCAGTCCTAGAGTAAATTTTCTGTTTCGCATCCATAGCTGCAAGTTGTGCTTGAATATGGACTGGGATGAACTTTGTATTATGTGAATGGGGAGTCTGTTCAAGAACAGCAGTATCCAATGTAAGACATACCTGTCCCACCAAACCATTCTGTTGATGTTGCAGAGGAGGTTTAAATCCCTATACCAGTATTTTTGATGCTATTTGACTTGCTGATGTTCAGTAAATCCATCAGTATTGGGTCAGAGAATGCTTTATATGCTAGACGCAGGTCACATCTTAGCAGCCTGCAGAATACCAAGTATAGTGACAGGACTTTGAGTCAGTACATGTAGGACATGTTGGTAAGCCATGTATCCTTTTAGTAAGTTATGGCCATGAACATTCCAGTTGCTCTATGTGTCTGGACAGATACATGCCAAAGGGGGATTATATTTAATGGCTGGCCTAAAGAAGGATGAGTAAAGTGAGATAATCACATCCCTTGATCTAGACACAATCTCTTTCTTTATAAGTTGTGCAATATAGGACTTTCTTATGACAATGGACACATGTTCGTCAAAAGTTAGGTCACTGACTACATAAGTTCCCAAATGCTGAACAACTGGGTCAACTCTTAGGGTATGTATTGTTAATGTGGTAGGTTCTTGGGATAGAGGGCTTCCCAAAGGATGCAATATTCCATTTTTTGTCATTTAGTTTTAGTCCATGATACATAATATGAAATGTAACAGTCCCTTCCCCAGTTTATCAGATCCTCACCCCAGGAATGAATGGGCAGTACAACCCTCAGCAGATGAATGAAAGAATAATTAATATAGCCAGGGGAGATATGTTGGCCAGCAAAGGAGGGAGTATAAAAGAGACAGAAAAGAAAAGTGGCTTTTTATTGTCACTGTAAAGATGCCACAAAAAACTTTATTGATCTTAATAATATTAGCCAATTCCTGAACTATGTTGCATTGAAATCTATAAGGTGGGATGGCACACTTAGTTACAGCATATACCCAAGAGTCCAAGAATAATTCCATAAAGGGTGACTGAGGTATTTTTTCTTTACTTGTAGGCACTAAAGAATGATTTTCACAGCTTTTCAATTTTCATAATGGTTCCAGTGGGGGAGCATATCAGTGCTGTTACATTTGGAGAATAAAGTACATGCCCATAACATATACTTAGTTGGAATTATATAAGGAGTAAAAATCGTATGTATATCTTTGTGAGAGCGACCTTTTAATGCTGGAAAGATGCCATCCCTATGAAATACCTTGCTGATAGGGACAAAATGGCACAATCAACTTCAGCTTTGAAATATAAGAAAATCTCAAAGGTGTAGTGGCTTTCTTAAGTGCTGCATGCTCTTAAGTGTACACATATAATGTCCTGAATGTCTTACTAAGTGCCAAAGGATGACTGCACTATTGCCACACAGGCATTTCAGTGGGAAGACTGACGAGTTTTGGTTTATATTCTGTTTCCATCAGGGTGGGTATGTAACCTCTTTCTAGGGTGAGTAATGTAATGCATATACCTGTACTGAGTTGTCATTATATCAGAAGTAAAACCAGCTCACATTTATCTAGTATAGTGACTGTTGGTGTCACTGGAAAGTTTTCATTACCCAAACTCCTTATGGTTGAGGCTAAACTCCTTATTTATCTCCATTTAAATCCCCAGGGATGGATTGTCACTCTTAGGTGAAGTATGTACCCGATTGTCCAAACATAATACATTGAATGTTTTACTAAGAACTGTCAAAATGTATTTGAGATATGGCCTGCATATGTACAGCATGCAGGATTTTACACATAAATTTGTAATGACCGTGTAATGCTTAATTATACTTGGTTTTCAGTAGGGATGGGTACATGACATTTATTCAGAGTGATAATGCAAAACATGCCTAGAATGTGACTGAGGTAACATTAAAGCAGGAATAAAAATCACATGTATATGACATAAGCATGATCTTTTCTATCAGTAAAATTTTAACTAACCTCCAATATAAATACAAGTTATTTTCATGTGGTATTAATCTTTGTGTAATGTAAACATATCTTTATACATAAAATCACCAACTAGTGCATTTTGGAGTGAAGAGGTGTGATGTACTACTGTGAAAGTAGCAGACTCTAAATCAGACTTCAGACCAGTGACAAGTGGAGTACCACAGGGTTCAGTCCTAGGTCTTCTCCTGTTTGGTATCTACTTCTCTGAAGTACAGGCTAACACAGAAGGTCTTTGGCTAACAAAGTTCGCAGATGCCTGCAAACTAGGAGCCATAATCGAAACACCTAACGATGTGGACATCCTAAAAAAGGGTCTCACTGAGACAGATGCCCGGTGTCAAAGTCATGGCCTCAAGCTCAATGCCAAAAAATGCATTGTCATCCCTTTTGGTAAAAACTCTGTACCCACGAACTACCACATAGGCGGTAGTCTACTTAACACCAAAAGTGTGATAAGAGACCTTGGGACACAGGTGGACAGTAGTCTCTTTGATAATCACATCGCCACAGTAGTCAGGAAATCCTTCTACGTGGCACACCTCATCACAAAAGGTTTCTCATCCAGGGAAAAAAAGGTCATTGTTCCCCTCTGCTCATCACTCATTAGACCCATTATAGAGTACAACACCTCTTTTGGTATGTACCTCACTAGACATCTACAACAACTGGAAAAGCCACAGAAATACCTCACAAAGAGTATTACTGGCCTCAAACAGATGCCCTATGCAGACCGTCTCAAAAAACTCCAGCTTTACTCTGTCTCATATCGCTTACTCAGAGGTGATGTCTGCCTAACATACAAAGATATGTCAAACTCAGAGCCGTTGGACATGCTACATGTAAAGAAATCCCAATCCCTCCAAGCTACATGCTCTAGGGACCTAAACCTTGTCACCACAATAAACAGAACATGCTGAAGGGACAGATACCTGTCCCAGAGACTTCCCATACTCTGGAACAAACTACCTATCTATATCAAACAAAGCTCCTCATTAGCACTCTTCAAGAAAAATCTTGATGATTGGATGGGAGATAGGATATTCACCCCAGGGATCACTTCTGTGGCTCTGCTTGACAGGTGCACAAGAAAATAATTTTCTTGGTTGGCAAAAGCCAGGGTACCGTTTGACTAGGCTTATATAAGCCCTAGGGCCAATAGCCTAGTACTTACCTATGAACCTATATATTTTCATGATAAATTTGCTGGAAATTTTCAGAATGTCTCAAGGATATGATCCTGTATTGGATGATGCCACCAGCAGGCCTCCATTTTTTCATTTTCCATTTAACTGACAAAAAGTATAAATATTAGACTTATATCTTTAGTGAGTCATTATGACATCAAAACTTATTTTAAAAAGTCATATTTTCTGTCATTTAAAATGTTATAGCACAAATAATTATTTCAATCTCAGAATGGCATCCACAATTTTTGTGATAATGCTATCTGATTGCATTTAACAATATAGAAATTTTGGCATTTATAGGTATTGTCAGATTAAGTTTGGAATGTGCAGTTAGCAAGTGAAAAACTACAACTTTTCCAAACTATTTAGACCAAAATAAAAATATAGTCATCACTTTTTTCCCAGAGTAACAATACAAAAATGGTTAAAAAAAACTCAACATACATAGTGTTGCTGTTACTTGAGACTTAAATGGCCACGTATTTCTTTAGAGGCATGAGATTTCCATCATTTTTAAAATATTGTAGCATAAAACAACACCATGATTTTTATTGAAACTCAAGGAGATAGTATTCTTTTTAGTAAGAAGCAAAATCTAAGAGCATTTTATATGCAAATGTCCTAATAAAATTCTTGAAAATTCTATATGAATATGTCAAGCTATGGAGATAAGGTCCTTCTTGTACAGGAATAAGAAACAGCCAAAATCAGTGACAGGGTACAGCTTCCTTCAAAAAGCCCAGTAGTAATGGTGCTAGTGGGAGATATTTTTATTTTTGTTTCTTTGTCAGCATTAATATCAGGTAGTTCAAGAACTAGAAGGTTGGTGGAATCATAAAGTGGGAAGTTTTACATTTGAAGCCTGGAGCAAAGTGTGATTCAGATAGTGGTTATGTTTTGGAACAAAGGGATTGGGTAAATGAACACAGAAGGGCTAGTCAAAAGTCTGGATGTTTTCAAAGTAGGAAATGGCTGCTGAATGACTTTGTGTGATACCACTGTAAGATGAATTTAGTGTAATGTGAACCTGTGGATTGTGTTCACCCCTGATATTGATGTACTAACTACAGATAAGGACTGTTTAATAGGTTCATAGATTAGTATGAGGCTGGGTGCCTGCCCTTGTGGGCTATTTTAAGCTTAGCCAATCACCCCATGTGAGAATCAAACCCTGCACCTTGTGTCTGCAAGATAAACACCTTAACCATTATGCCAGCCTTCCACCCCTGATGTATTTTACTTTTGTAATGTAGCTTTTACTGCTTTTTCTTTCTGGCTCTTTTTTCATTTCACAGTTGAATTCATTTTTTGGGGGTTGAAGTGTATTTACATTTTTTTTCTTTAATTTAATTCTTTCTGTTTTTGGTGTAAATATTTTTACTGAAAGTCAGCTCTTTATTTGCTGGGAAGAGATTTCATCAGGCTTGTAAAACAT
>NC_056728.1:843252490-843399990 GCF_019279795.1 Protopterus annectens | reverse complement strand
TCATGACCCAAGAGAGAAGCAGCTAAAATATGCATCCTCACCCTTCAATATATAACATATACAGTGGATATAAAAAGTTTACACGCTCCTGTTAAAGTGCCAGGTTTTTGTGATATAAAAAAGTGAGACCACAATAAATCATTTCAAAACTTTTCCCACCTTTAATGTGACCTATAACCTGTACAATTCAGTTGAAAAACAAACAAATCTGTTAGGGAAAAAATATAAAAAATAAAAATGTACAATAGACTGGTTGCATAAGTATGTGAACCCTTAAAGTAATACTTTATTGTGTGAGCACACCTTTAAACTAATACTTTGTTGAAGCACCTTTTGATTTAATTACAGCATTCAGTCTCCTTGAGTAGGAGTCTATCAGCATGGCACATCTTGACTTGGCAGTATTTGCCCTCTCTTCCTTGCAAAAGCAGTCTAAATCTGTCAGATTGCAAGGGCATCTCTTGTGCACAGCCCTCTTCAGGTCATCCCACGGATTTTCTATTCGATTTATATCTGGGCTCTGGCTGGGACATTCCAAAACATTAAATCTGATGTTGTAAATCTTTATTCATTCCTTACTGTTAGGACTTTGGTTCCATCCTTGGAACTGACATGGCCGTTTCCAAGCTTGCGCCAGCCAAAAACTCTCAGCTAAGACCTACCCATAATGCCCCTCTCATAGTTACTCCTGATCTCGTTTGCTGCAATCCTCGTCAGACGTGCCTAGCTATCTCTCTCAAAGCTAAGTGGAAAATTGTGATTTTTGGTTTAGTTTCTCTTAAAATTTCTTTAGTCAGTTTAGCCTTTTCTCACTATTGCCTATAACCTACCTCTATTTCCTACCCTTTACCTTTGGTAATTAAAATTCTACCATCGTTGGTACTGTCCCTCTCTCTCCTGCCTTTGGTAGGCCCTTCTTTACCACTTGTGGTATTTTTTAAATACCATAGTTGGTATTCTCTCCCTTTTTTCTCCTTTTTATTGTTTTTCTCTTAGGATACCCCTTTGTTGCCTGTACTATGTCAGACAAGGTTAAGTTGGGGTTTAAACAGTGAGACAAGTGTGGGTGTAAGATGCCCAACTCGGACGGACACGCTCGTTGTAGCTACTGTTTTGGCATGGACCATATTAAAGCTGATTGTGACGTTTGTGCTAGTTTTAACAATCACACACTAGCAGAATGTAAGAATAAGCTTATTTTAAAAGGTTTAATTAAAACACCCTTTTTTGGAGGCTTTATCTGGGTCGGAGGTCTCACCCCCTCCAAAGACCAAAAAACATAAGGAAAAACTGAGTCACTTGGTTCCTACATCTCCATCAGTTAGGGAACCAAGTCAGCTCCATACTTCTCCGGCGCCCTCGGCGCAGACATCTTTGGCATCAGGCCCTGTGTCTTCTCCCTCTGTGCCATCTATGATGTTAACTCCTATTTTGTTTCCAGCCTCAGCACCACCAGCTTCGGTGCCGTCATTGGTTCCAACATTGGCTCCTATGACTGTACCTGCTTCGGCACCATCCCCTGCCATGGTGCTGATAGCTTCTTCGGCTCCACAAATTATAACTTTGGCTCCTAAGGTCAAATATCTGCCAAGAACCAGATTCCAGCATACTACCCTTTTTTGGGGCATAGGTTTAGCCCTTTTCTTCAAAGACCTGATTCTCCTTCAGCAGCCTCCTTTAGATCCACCAGGAGTTTTTCTGAACTAGACCTAGTGCGAGTTGTGGACCAGCTTCTGGCAGCTAGGGGATTGCCCACTCCAGCTAAACCTTCCGTCCCTCTTGGCTCAGAATCATTCACAGCATATTCTCCTGTTTATCCTCCTCTGGCCTCTACCCAGGTCCCGGAGATCTCGGTACCGATGTCCACCCCGGTGCATACTGTCTCGGTTCCGACTGCGGATTTTTCCCTGTCGGCACTGACCACCCTTGCTGCATTGGCTCCGGTGGAGCCAGTGTTCACTCAGAGCAGTGCTTGGACCATCGGCACCTTGGTACCTAGCCCGGCACTTATTATTTTTGATGGCACTGTCTATGTCCATGGCTCCGATGACTTCCAGTCCTCTCGGAGCTCCTCACCTGGAGGTGGGCTCCTCAGAACGGGGTGTGACTCTGATTCTGAGGTTGTCCTTCTCTGTTCTGGGCTCCCATCCCTCCTCGGGCAGGCATGGTTTCCAGTTGATGGAGAGGGTCCTTGCCTCCACAGGCTCACAGTCAGCATCAATGACATCAGCACCAGAACCCCCCCCCCCAGCATGCAGCTGTCCCAACCCCCTACCTCGGGATCCTGGGCACGGGAGCTGCAAGACCCCCCCCCCTTCGAAGGGAACCCTTTCTCCGGAGTCCTCCTCAGAAGGTCCCACTGGGGAGCCACCCCAGAAAAAAAACGTGTAAGAGGAAGCACCTTGATTCCCTGGAGGAATCTATCACCGATTACACCAATTGTGATGAGGGAGAAGGGTCCCCACGGGTCTCATTTGGTGACATTCTCAAAATCCTCAAGCAGCGAGGAGACTGGAAGTCCTCTAACCCTTCTTCTGAGGAATCACTGTTCTTGCAGGCCTTCCGTGCTCAGCCATCTAATTCCTGGGTGATCCCACCTACAGATGAGCTTGTTAAGCTGATCATGCAGTGTGCCTGGAAGGCTCTGGACAACATAGAACCTGTCCCCCAGAGGCTGGACAAAATTCTATCCACAGCTGAAGACCAGCTCCACTGGTCCAAGCAGTTGACAGTTGATTCCATGGTCATGGTGGCAGCCACCAAGAGGGAACTGGCAGAAGATAGTTCCACTGTCCATCCTCCAAACAGGGAGTCTCAGACCATGGACAGACTAGGGAAGCAGACCTATGCTTCAGCAACCTTTGCCATTCGGTTGCTGAACTATCTGGCACACTTCACTCACCTCCAAAAGAGACCTAATATCTGAAATGTCCTCCTCTTTGGCAGGGATACTGCCTGATGAGGTGCACAACACTGTCGCCTCACAGCTAGCTACCCTTGAATCCATCTACTCCTCGATGCGTTTGATATCTCACACCATTGTCTTGAGACATAATGCTTGGATGCAGTTGTGTGATTTCACAGACCCCTTTAAATCTTCCTTTGTCAACATGCCTGTCGACGAATCTGCACTTTTTGGTCCCAAAATACGAGACACAATAGCACAAAGTGAGAAAGACGGAAAGACCTTGTCTGCTGTGGGCATATGCTTTTCCACCCCCAGAGGTCCTACTCCAGGAACCAGAAGGGAGGAAAAATGTGGTTCAGAAAATCCCAAGGATCTTTTCGTGACACTCGTGGTGAGCAATCCCCCCGGGGCAGAGGGGGCAACTCATCTGGAAGACGCCTCTTTTGGGGTAGAGGGGGTCCACATAACCAGGGCACTAGAGGCTCCTTCTCTGGCAGACCCTACCAGTGCTCCTGAGCAGTGGTCCGATTGCTTTCCTCTGGAAGCAGTCTGGGGATGTTTTTCTCTGCACCTACCAGCCTGGCAGCTTATTACTACCGATGTTTGGGTGCAGAGAATAATATCCAGAGGCTACCAGATACCATTCGATTCAACTCCCAGACCCGTCAAATGAATTCCCGATGTGCCACCCAATCAGAGGGAATTAGCAACCTTAGAAATAGAAAAGCTGCTAAGAAAAAGAGTCATCCAACCAGTCCCACCAGACCAGAGAGGATCCGGGTATTACTCAAGGTTCTTTTTAGTGCCAAAAAAGTCAGGGGAGTGGATCATGGATCTCAGCCTATTGAACAAATTTATCAAACCTCAAAAATTCCAGATGGTCATGGTACAGTCCATTCTCTCCTTCCTAGGGAGGGACAACTGGATGTGGTCTGTAGACCTCCAGGACACGTACTACCACATAAAGATGGATCACCGCTCTCGGAGATTTCTCCGCTTTTGACTGGGAGCCAATCACTACCAGTTCAGGGCACTGCTATTCGGTCTCTCGACAGCCCCCCACCGAGTGTTCACCAAATGTATGGCAGTTGTAGTAGCTCATCTTCGACTACAAGGATTCCAGGTGTTTCCATATGTAGACGATTGGCTCCTTACCGCTCCGACCAGGAATCTTCTAATCCGCAGCCTGTCTTACACTCAAGGTCTCGCTCTTTGCTTGGAGATTACAATCAACAAGGACAAATCTCAAATGTCCCCAACAAAGACACTGGAATTTATTGGAGCAATCTTCAACACAACATCCTGTCAAGCTTCTCTCCCTCCTTACAGGCTTTTGAAAATAAGACATCAAATCCAAGCCCTCCTTCCACAGACCTATGTACCAGCATACCTTGTACTGAAACTCTTAGGCTTCATGGCAGCTGCCATTATTCTAGTACCACTGGTGAGGCTGCACATGAGAATCCTACAGTGGCGCCTTTTTGCACAATAGTTGATCTTAACTCACCCACATCCAACTCGATACGTTTTACAAACCATTGCAAGGAAGAAATGCTATGGTGGATGAAGTCACAAACGAATCTTTGGTGCTGACCATTTTGTCTTCGCCAGCCCTCAGCCATGGTGACCACGGATGCTTCCCTGTTGGGGGGGGGGGGGGCATTTCCAGGGAAAGGTGGTCCAAGGTATCTGGTCCCCCATGGAGGCCAATTTGCACATAAATATCCTGGAACTGAGGACACTTCTCTTAGCGTTGCAAGCGTTCCATACATCCCTACCTTCTGGGACCATTGCAATTCAGTTGGACAACATGTCAGTCATCTGGTATATCAACAAGCAAGGCAGAACCAGATGTTATCCCCTGTGTCAGGAAGCCATGAGGATTTGGCACTGGGCGATAGCTTCCAACCGCTTTCTTATAGCAATGTACATTCCCGGGAGTTCCAACCTTATTGCGGACAATCTGAGCAAGAACATCCTGATGCCTCACGAGTGGTCCCTCAATCCTGTAAAAACAGATCGGATTTTCTGCCACTGGGGCAAGCCTTGCTGGGATCTGTTTGCTTCCCCCATAAACAACAAATGCTACTTTGCCCTGATCCCCCCTCAGGGGGAACCCCCATGGGATGCTCTAACGCACGATTGGCCCCCAGGTCTACTGTATGCCTTTCCACCATTTCCCCTCATTCTGAAATTCCTCCAGAAAGCTCAAAGGTTGAAAAGCAAAGTGATCTTCATTGCCCCTTATTGGCCCCATCAAGTCTGGTTCCCGTTCCTATGGCCTTATCTGATTCACAGCCCATGGATCCTGGATCATTCCCAAGGCCTGTTATCTCATCCTCAGGGACTTAATTCATCCCAACCTCCACAGCCTCAAGCTCACAGCTTGGTTCCTCCACTTCCAATTATTGCCAGGCTGCCTGACATCCCATCTCCTGTTCGTGACATTCTTCTGGCTTCACACAGACCTTCCACCAGGAAAGTTTATTTTAGTAAACGGACTAGGGTCTCTATTTGGGCCAAAGATCAGAACTTAGATCCCTTCTCTATGCCTGTTCAAAAGATCCTTCAGTACCTGATGACTCTTTCACATGCAGGAGCCTCAGCATCGACAATCACTGTGCATTTAGTAGCTATCACCAATTTTCATAATGGATTTGATAATTCTTCAATTATGTCACACCGCCTGTGCAAGACATTTTTGAAAGTAGTATTACACATTAAACCTCTGGTCACGCCCTCCCCTAGAATCCTGGGACTTGACCTTGGTGCTTCAATCTCTCACAGGCCCTCCTTTCGAGCCTTTTGATTCATGTGATATAAAGTTGTTGTCATGGAAGACCCTACTTCTAGTAGCACTTACCTCAGCGTGAAGAGTACCTGAGTTTCAGGCCTTGAGTGTCAAGAGACCTTACTTGAACTTCCACAGGGATAGGGTGTCCCTTCGTACTGACCCTTCTTTCTTGCCCAAGGTCATTTCTGGATTTTCCATCAACCAATCTATTGATCTGCCGGTTTTCTTCCCTCAGCATTCTAACAGCGGGGAGTACCTTTTGTACATCCTTGATGTGCATCGGTAGCTTTGTTGTTATTTGGACAGGACTAAATCTTTCAGGAAAACAGATTAATTGTTTGTGGCCTTGGCAGGACCCATATTGGGTAAACCTGTCTCCAAAGTGACTTTATCCTCCTGGCTTAAAAACATCATTACCTTTATCTACCAACAGAATAAGCTATCCTTACCTTCCAGAATAAAGGGTCATTCTACCAGGTCTATGACTACTTCTGTAGCTTTCCATTCCAGAACCTCTATGGATGATATCTGTGCAGCAGCAACTTGGGCAAGACCTCATACCTTTATCTCTCATTACAAATTGGATTTGGCCTCCAGGGGACGAGCATCTTTTGGTTCTGTGGTGCTCAGGAATATCCTTCCTTAGGGCCACCCAGGACTTAAGTAGCTGGGGACTCGGTCCTAACAGTAAGGAATGAATAAAGATTTACAACATCAGATAAAGAAGTTATGTCTTATCATAATGTTCCATCTGTGTTGTAGATCTTTGTTCATTCATTACTTCCCACCCTCCTTCCCCCTGCCTGACTCCTGGTGGACTTTAGGAACTCCTGGTTAGGGTATTTGCTCAGACAGAGCCTCCTACTATTTTCTGTTACTACCTCTATTATATAGGGGTGGACAAACATGATCTGGAGTAACTATGAGAAGGCCATTATGGGTAGGTCTTAGCTGAGAGTTTTTGGCTGGCGCGAGCTTGGAAATGGCCATGTCAGTTCTGAAGACGGAACCGAAGTCCTAACATTAATGAATGAATAAATATCTACAACACAGATGGAACATTATGGTAAGACATAACTTCTTTTTTTCTTCTGGTGAAGTCATTCTTTTGTTGATTTGGATGTATGCTTGGGGTCATTGTTGTGTTGAAAGGTGAAATGCCTCTTCATCTTCAGCTTTTAAGCAGACGCCTGAAGGTTTTCGGCCAAAAGTGACTGGTATTTGGAACTGTTCTTAATTCCCTCCACCTTGACTAAACCCCAGTTCCAGCTGAAGCAATGCCAAAGCATGATACTGACATCACCATGCTTCACTGTGGGGATGGTGTTCTTTTGGTGATGCGAAGTGTTGTTTTTGTGCTAAATGTACCTTTTGGAATTGTGGCCAAAAAGTTCAACCTTGGTCTCATCAGACCATAACACATTTTTCCACATGCTTTTGGGAGACTTTGATATATTATTTTGCAAATTTTAGCTGGGCCTGGATGTTTTTCTGTGTAAGAAAAGGCTTTCATCTTACAACCCTAACCCATAGTCCAGGCATATGGAGAATATGGGACATTGTTGTCACATGTAGTACACAACCAGTACTTTCCAGAAATTCCTGCAGCTCCTTTAGTGTTGCTGTAGGTCTCTTGGCAACTTCCCTGACCAGTTTTCATCTTGTCTTTTCATCACTTTTGGAGGGACATCCAGTTCTGTAGAACAACACTGTTGCCCCATATTTTCTCCACTTTTTGATGACTTTCTTCACTGTGTTCCATGGTATATCCAATGCTGTGGAAATGTTTTTGTACCCTTCTCCTGACTGATACCTTTCAACAATGAGAGCCCTTTGATGCTTTGTAAGCTCTGTGGGAACCATGGCTTTTGGTGTAACAGGAAACTGAGTAAATGTCAGGAAAATCCTACTAGGACAGCTGAACTTTATTTGGGGTTAATCAGAGTCTCTTTAATTGATGGCAGGTGTGTACCCCAGAAGACTGACTACTGTAATTAAATCAAAAGGTACTTCAACAAAGGATTAGTTTTAAGGGTGTTCACACAGCAAAGTATTAGTTGAAGGGTGTGCACAGTTAATGCAACCTGAGTATTGTACATTTTTTATTTTTTATATTTTTCCCCCTAACAGATTTGTTTGTTTTTAAATTGAATTCTACAGGTTATAGGTCACACTAAAGGTGGGAAAAGTTTTGAAAGGATTTATTGTGGTCTCATTTTTTATATCACAAAAACCTGGCATTTTAACAGGAGTGTGTAATCCACTGTGTGTGTGTGTGCGTGTGTGCGTGTGTGTGTGTGTGTGTGTGTGTGTGTGTGTGTATACATATACATATATATATATATATATATATATGTATATATATATATATATATATATATATATATATATATATATATATATCCCTCCTCATCCCCATTTCCCATTTTGCACATAGGGGTCAGGGTGTCACTTCAGCAGTGATAATCATCTTGAACCAAGGTTTACAACACCAGGTGGCTATTCCTGCCACAGTAGTTCATTCATACCAATCACTCACACACACACTCACCTACAGTCAATTTAAAGTATCTAGTCCACCTACTGCATGTATTTGGAATGTGGGAGGAAACCCACTTGACCACATGGAGGACATGCAGACTCCAAACAGAAGGCAACCCACCCAAGAATCAAACCAGAGAACCTCTTGCGGTGACACAACAACGCTAATCTACTAATCACTGCACCACCGCTGCCACAACTATATATATATATATATATATATATATATATATATATATATATATATATATAAGCGCTATAGAATCCTAAAAGCCCAAAATTCTGAGACCAAAATCCTGAAAGTTCAAAATACTGAAAACTCAAAATCCTGAAAACACACATGATACCAACACTTACTATATTTCAGCACAAGTACACACAGAAACAAATAAAACACAAACTATATTACTGTTCTGCAAGTATAACCAGGGGAGCAAGCCCCCATGCACCCCCATGTGGGGGGTTGTGCCCCGCACACCCCCTGCTACTTAAATATATCAACTCCAAGATTGCACTTAGTGTAGTGAAGTGCAATCTTGGAGTTGATATATTTAAGTAGCAGGAGGTGTGGAGGGTGCAGGGGGGCTTGCCCCAATGCATATAGTTGAAGGGTAATATGTTACTGTATGTACTTGTGCTGGAATATAGTAAGAGTTGGTATCCTGTGTGTTTTCAGGATTTTGAGTTTTCAGGATTTTGAGTTTTTAGTATTTTGATCTCAGGATTTTGGGCTTCAGGATTTTGGGCTTTCAGGATTCTGTAGCGCTTCCATATATCTATATATATATATATATATATATATATATATATATATATATAGATAGATAGATAGATAGAAAATGTATACTGCACAAAAAAGTTTAGTGTGCATTGCAATACCATTTGTACCTGAAGTTTATGTCATATTCATTGCTAGTCAGTGCTAGTACAGTGAACACTAGATCACTTATACAGCGATGTGTGGTTTATTGTCTGCTAACAGCATGCCCCAGTGGCATAATAAGATACTAGACACTTAAATGCTGTGTGTTTACTGTATAACAACAGGAGTGTGCTCTAGTAGACATCGGCTGTACCCAAGTTCCTTATTTCATTTATAAAATAACTCCCCAAACCTAACAAACAAATAAAGATAAATACAAAGTGTAAGCAAGTAAGCAACAGAAGAAATCAAAAAATTATTGGAAGAAAAAATGGACCCTTGGATTAAATTCCTTCTGACAGTATGAGTCATATTGAATTTATTTCTTATGCAAAGGGCACAGATTTAATTCTTACCTCTCGGATGGGAAATTTGGCTAGGCCCAGAAGGGTAGTTAGCCTAGTACTAATCTATAACACACACACACACACACACACACACACACACACACACACACACACACACACACACACACACACACAAAATGCTTTTATTACTACACAAAACAAACCATGATAGATATATATCCAGTTATCATGCTAGTCATCAATAAAGGACATGTGTAAGCTAAAATTAGCTTCATTTTAATTAAACACACATATTTTATAAAACCCCAGTAATAATCCTAAATATGAAATTCAGTAACTACTTGTGTATTCCATTACATAAAAGTTTCCAAAGCCCTTCACCAGTCCTGGGTTCAGGCATGCAGTATAATACTTTGGCGGCACAATTTGTTCTGCAAATCTGTAGTAATGATGATTATTTTAAGGTATGCTATCAGAGACATCAAGGAGCCTATTAAGAATACAGAGTACAGTCAGAGTACAGTGAGGCCTCATTTTTGATTGATTTTTCTCCTTAGTTCACTGAGGCAATAAACAGACTTTTCAGAGTATTAAGCAACACTTGCCAAATACTTAGCCCTGGCTTCTGCCCATATCTCTCAAATGTCCAGATTTTTGCAGAATGTCCAGATTTTGTCCTCATAAAATTTGTGGCTTTCTGGCATATCACTGAGGGATTAAACTCATTAAATAATGACATGCATTTGTGTTTTGGATGTCATTTTCTTCAGAAAATGTATACTTATACAAATCCTGTTATTCTAGCAACTTTCTAAGCTTAATATTTATAAGAGGAATATTTAAAATCTGTCCTTATTTTTGGGCCTTTGACCCCATTATTTTAGGCTTTGTCCAGATTTCCTCCATTAAGAGGTTGAGAGATATGCCCCCAACACTGCTTTCTTGAGAGACACAGATAGAAACCTATGTCACTTTTTTTTATTGACCAAAAAGAGACTTCTAATATAGTCTGTCCAAGTATGCACAAGTACCAAAATGAAACATCTCCCCTGAATGACCCCTTCGACAGTCTGTCCAAGTAAGCACAGTAAACAAATTGAAACATTCTGCCCCCGCGACCCCTTCAACAATCTGTCCAAGTAAGTACAAGCACCAAAATGAAACATTTCCCTTCTGTGACCCCTTCAGCAGTCTGTCCAAGTAAGCACAATCACCAAAATGAAACATTTCCCCCCAGCAACCCTTTCAGCACTCTATAAAAGTAAGCACAAACACCAAAATGAACATTCCCCCCAACAATCCCTTTAGCAGTCTGTCCAAGTAAGCACAAGTGCCAGCATGAAATATTGCCCCCAACACCCTTTCAGCAGTCTATACAAGTATGTAAAAGCACCAAAATGAAACATCTCCCCCAATGACCACTTCAGTAGTCTGTCCAAGTATGCAAAAGCTCCAAAATTAACTAGTAAGTAACCTTACTTACTTTAAGGACTTACTGTTTTTTCTGCTCTAATCTCGCTCCCCATGCACCACATGCACCCAGAGCAAGTGATTTTGATTGAAAAGTTCACTGTAGGTGTCAGCAATATAGCCTAGTACACTGTCTTTCTAGAGCTGTGGCACCACCCCCTCTACCAGCACAGCCAATTGACTGTTTGTAATCCTCTGCATACCTCTTCACTTTGGTTTCAGAATTCTGGACAAAGCCAAAAAATCAAAAAATTAGATAAAGGACCAAAATCAAGGACAGATTTGAAATATTGCTCTTATAAACTTAGAAAACTGTTAGAATAAGAAGTGCATTAGCATACATTTTGTAAAGGATATGAAATCTAAGACTCAGATGTCTCATTATTTAGTGGGCATAATCCTCAATGGCTTGCCAGAAAACCACAAATTTTATGAAGAACAGATCAAAAATATCGGGCAAAAATCTAGACATTTTGTGAAATTCTGGAGAGTTGAGAGGTATGATCCTGAGTGATTTACCCAGAAAATCAAACATTTTGCAAGGGACATTGCAAAAATATGAGACAAAATTGGGAATGTTCTGCAAAAGTCTAGAGAGTTTATTAGTGTTTACCATTTATTTACCATGTAAATGGGCTGATCTATTTTCAAGCACACAAAATAGTCCAGCACCAGGGACATATGCAGAATGTAAAATTCTTTAATGTGGCAACCCAAAAACAAACAGCAAACCAGTTTTGGCAAAAGTAAAGCCTTCTTCAGTGCATTAATTGACATGAATTAACTTCACATTTAAATAGTCCAATATTAGACCAGAGTTAAAGCGGATTGGTACATACCAAAATTAGCTCAGTTCATTAAGGCCTGGCTTAAACAAAGCACCCAGCCTGACAGTCCAACTAGATTCCTTATTGTTTAAAATGGAATGCAGTGCTTGTATACATGTTTGTAAAACAAAAGAATTTACCAGCAGCAATACCCCACATATATTTCAAATTAGATGCTTCGGCAACTGCAGCAGTGACTGGGTCATTTATCTGGCTACCTGTTTTTGCTCTGCTTTTTATCTAGGGCAAACATCTCGGCCATTAAAACACAGAATTAGTGAACATCTTAGTGATATAAGAAATAAAAGAATATCCAATACTCTTTTACAAATACACAATGACCCATTGTACTACTAAATTTCAATTTACAACTATTGACAAAATCCAAGGAAATAAATCTAATAAAACAGGATGGCATTCCATTTTAAACAATAAGGAATCTAGTTTGATTGTCAGGCTGGGTGCTTTGTTTAAGCCAGGCCTTAATGAATTGAGCTAGTTTTGATATGTACCAATCAGCTTTACCTCTGGTCTAATATTGGATTATTTAAATGTGAAGTTAATTCATGTCAGTTAATGCACTGAAGAAGGCTTTACTTTTGCCGAAACCAGTTTGCTGTTTGTTTTGGGTTGCCACATTAAAGAATTTTACATTCTGCATATCTCCCTGGTGCTGGACTATTTTGTGTGCTTGACTATGTGTTGGTTCGGTCCATGCACCCTGTCTCACTTGGGTGGGGTCGAGTAAGGCTGGTCTATTTTCAACCACAACCCAAGATCAACAGATGTTAAGATAATTTATAGAAATACAATAAGACATTATATTCATGCACATACTTCATACAGTTAAGAAGTATGTTCATTTTCCATAAGTTGGCACAGACCTGCATATTTTTTGCCTTTCACCCACTGAGTACCAGGATAGGCTTTGGCTCTTCTGTCTAATAGCCTGTTGTAGGCAGAATTTGCCACAGAGGAACATTTTACTGGAGCTAGCCTGGCTTCCATTGTAGTAGTCATTTTGCTGTACCTATTTTTATTCATTCATTCATTTTCTTACACCCACTTTATGCTATTCAGGATCATTATGGGTCTAGACAGAGATTTCCTGACAAATCTATGGGAGTATGCCATAAAAACAGTTTAGATTCATAGATATTCAGAGGCCTACAAATCTTATGACCATTCACACTTTGCCAGTACCCTTCATAAGGCAGCACCTCCTTTTTCCAAGAGGGCTATACTAGTAAAACCAGGGCCATACTAGTAAAACCAGGAGTACATTTGTAGATACCCATTCAGTCACTAGTTTATGTTTAAATTAAGACAGTGAATACCTCTGCTTAATATGTAGGGGAAGATTTTTCCAAAAATTATGGGAGGTGCTGCCTTGTAAGCATGCCTCTCCAGTGAGCAGTATTTATCTGCTGGTGAAGATTTAGGTCACCGTTTCTAGTACTGATGGAGATGGTGAACTTGGGGAGAAACAGAAGGTCCAGGTCAGCTGAGTTTCTAATGGTGCAGCAAGCACACTGACAGATCTCCCCTCAAAAGTCTTTAAGACACTGAATAAAGGGTAAAGCTTCCAGCATATCTTCATAGCTCAGGGACTTTAAACCTGTTATATTTTTGGTTAGAAACCTTTACTGTCTTACTAATTGTTTGATATGATTAATGGGATACATCCCAATGGAGGCATTGTATTCAATAATTGCTGATAATAAGAGCATAATTACATCTTTAGACAATGAAAATATTCCTTTTGCAATTAGGTGGACTAAATAAAAGGATTTGCTGACAACTGTTGTCACATGATGGTTAAAAGAGAGGGAGCTGTCATCCCATCATTTTGTACTTGTGTGTGTGTGTTGGCTGTACAGTATGATGAGGGAAGGGGATGTCTACCAAAAGTGATTCTACACTTTTTAGTATTTCTTTTTGCACATTTTTAGTGCACCAACAGTTTACTAGGGAGAGCTCATTCAGAAGAGTTTGGGTGTCGTACTTTGATCAGAGAAGTAAATATCAAAAAGGAGATGTTCTAGCACTGAGCCCTGAGGGGATACCACTGGTCACAGTCATACTCACTGATGAGGTACCTGTAAGATGTATTGTGTGAGCTCTTTCTTTCAGCCAGTTTAGGTTCATAGGTAGGTACTAGACTATTGGCCCTAGGGCCTATATAAGCCTAGCCAAAAATGTACCCTGGCTTTTGCCACCCAAGAAAATTATTTTCCTGTGCCCCTGTCGAGCAGAGCCACAGAAGTGATCCCTGGGGTGAATTTCCCATTTCCCATCCAATCATCAAGATTTTTCTTGAAGAGTGCTAATGAGGAGCTCTGTTTGACAAAGATAGGTAGTCTGTTCCAGAGTATGGGAAGTCTCTGGTACAGGAATCTATCCCTCCGGCATGTTCTGTTTATTGTGGTGATAAGGTTTAGGTCCCTAGAGCGTGTAGCTCAGAGGGATTGTGATTTCTTTAAGTGGAGCATGTCCAACAGCTTTGGGTTTGACATAGCTTTGTATGTTAGGCAGAGATCGCCCCTGAGTAGGCGATATGCGATGGAGTAAAGCTGTAGTTTTTTGAGACGATCTGCGTAGGGCATCTGTTTGAGGCCAGTAATCCTCTTTGTGAGGTATTTCTGTGGTCTTTCCAGTTGTTGTAGATGTCCTGTGAGGTACATACCAAAAGGGACGTTGTACTCTATAATGGGTCTAATGAGTGATGAGTAGAAGGGAACAATGACCTCTTTCTTTCTGGATGAGAATCCTTTTGTGATGAGATGAGCCACGTAGAAGGAATTCCTGACCACTGTGGCAATGTGATTATCAAAGGAGAGACTACTGTCCACCTGTGTCCCAAGGTCTCTTATCACATTTTCCGCATTAAGTAGACTACCAGCTATGTGGTAGTTCATGGGTACAGAGTTTTTACCAAAGGGGATGACAATACACTTTTTGGCATTGAGCTTCAGGCCATGGCTTTGACACCAGGTATCTGTCTCAGTGAGGCCCTTTTGTAGTTTGTCCACATCGTTAGGAGTTTTGATTATGGCTCCTAGTTTGCAGTCATCTGCAAACTTTGTTAGCCAAAGACCGTTTGTGTTAGCCTGCACTTCAGAGAAGTAGATACCAAACAGGAGAGGGCCCAGGACTAAACCCTGTGGTACTCCACTTGTCACTGGTCTGAAGTCGGATTTGGAATCCGCTACTTTCACAGTGTGGGTTCTGTCCATGAGCCAGTTGGCAACCCATCTTGTGACATAGGGATTTATACCTAGTTTAGTGAGCTTATCTATAATTCCAGAGTGGGGGATGGTGTCGAAAGCCTTGGTAAGATCTAGATAAGCTGTGTGAACCATTTTACCCTCATCTATGGCTTTGTTGATGGATTCAAAGAAGTCAATCAGGTTTAGGAGACATGATCTGCCTTTTACAAATCCAAACTGGGTAGGGTCCAGAGTTTGGAGATTACCAATGTCTTTGTTTATGAGTTCCACGATGATACGTTCCATGGCCTTGCAGACCAGGCTCGTCAGGCTAATGGGGCTGATCTATTTTCAAGCACACAAAATAGTCCAGCACCAGGGACATATGCAGAATGTAAAATTCTTTAATGTGGCAACCCAAAAACAAACAGCAAACCAGTTTTGGCAAAAGTAAAGCCTTCTTCAGTGCATTAATTGACATGAATTAACTTCACATTTAAATAGTCCAATATTAGACCAGAGTTAAAGCGGATTGGTACATACCAAAATTAGCTCAGTTCATTAAGGCCTGGCTTAAACAAAGCACCCAGCCTGACAGTCCAACTAGATTCCTTATTGTTTAAAATGGAATGCAGTGCTTGTATACATGTTTGTAAAACAAAAGAATTTACCAGCAGCAATACCCCACATATATTTCAAATTAGATGCTTTGACAACTGCAGCAGTGACTGGGTCATTTATCTGGCTACCTGTTTTTGCTCTGCTTTTTATCTAGGGCAAACATCTCGGCCATTAAAACACAGAATTAGTGAACATCTTAGTGATATAAGAAATAAAAGAATATCCAATACTCTTTTACAAATACACAATGACCCATTGTACTACTAAATTTCAATTTACAACTATTGACAAAATCCAAGGAAATAAATCTAATAAAACAGGATGGCATTCCATTTTAAACAATAAGGAATCTAGTTTGATTGTCAGGCTGGGTGCTTTGTTTAAGCCAGGCCTTAATGAATTGAGCTAGTTTTGATATGTACCAATCAGCTTTACCTCTGGTCTAATATTGGATTATTTAAATGTGAAGTTAATTCATGTCAGTTAATGCACTGAAGAAGGCTTTACTTTTGCCGAAACCGGTTTGCTGTTTGTTTTGGGTTGCCACATTAAAGAATTTTACATTCTGCATATCTCCCTGGTGCTGGACTATTTTGTGTGCTTGACTATGTGTTGGTTCGGTCCATGCACCCTGTCTCACTTGGGTGGGGTCGAGTAAGGCTGGTCTATTTTCAACCACAACCCAAGATCAACAGATGTTAAGATAATTTATAGAAATACAATAAGACATTATATTCATGCACATACTTCATACAGTTAAGAAGTATGTTCATTTTCCATAAGTTGGCACAGACCTGCATATTTTTTGCCTTTCACCCACTGAGTACCAGGATAGGCTTTGGCTCTTCTGTCTAATAGCCTGTTGTAGGCAGAATTTGCCACAGAGGAACATTTTACTGGAGCTAGCCTGGCTTCCATTGTAGTAGTCATTTTGCTGTACCTATTTTTATTCATTCATTCATTTTCTTACACCCACTTTATGCTATTCAGGATCATTATGGGTCTAGACAGAGATTTCCTGACAAATCTATGGGAGTATGCCATAAAAACAGTTTAGATTCATAGATATTCCGAGGCCTACAAATCTTATGACCATTCACACTTTGCCAGTACCCTTCATAAGGCAGCACCTCCTTTTTCCAAGAGGGCTATACTAGTAAAACCAGGGCCATACTAGTAAAACCAGGAGTACATTTGTAGATACCCATTCAGTCACTAGTTTATGTTTAAATTAAGACAGTGAATACCTCTGCTTAATATGTAGGGGAAGATTTTTTTTCCAAAAATTATGGGAGGTGCTGCCTTGTAAGCATGCCTCTCCAGTGAGCAGTATTTATCTGCTGGTGAAGATTTAGGTCACCGTTTCTAGTACTGATGGAGATGGTGAACTTGGGGAGAAACAGAAGGTCCAGGTCAGCTGAGTTTCTAATGGTGCAGCAAGCACACAGACAGATCTCCCCTCAAAAGTCTTTAAGACACTGAATAAAGGGTAAAGCTTCCAGCATATCTTCATAGCTCAGGGACTTTAAACCTGTTATATTTTTGGTTAGAAACCTTTACTGTCTTACTAATTGTTTGATATGATTAATGGGATACATCCCAATGGAGGCATTGTATTCAATAATTGCTGATAATAAGAGCATAATTACATCTTTAGACAATGAAAATATTCCTTTTGCAATAAGGTGGACTAAATAAAAGGATTTGCTGACAACTGTTGCCACATGATGGTTAAAAGAGAGGGAGCTGTCATCCCATCATTTTGTACTTGTGTGTGTGTGTTGGCTGTACAGTATGATGAGGGAAGGGGATGTCTACCAAAAGTGATTCTACACTTTTTAGTATTTCTTTTTGCACATTTTTAGTGCACCAACAGTTTACTAGGGAGAGCTCATTCAGAAGAGTTTGGGTGTCGTACTTTGATCAGAGAAGTAAATATCAAAAAGGAGATGTTCTAGCACTGAGCCCTGAGGGGATACCACTGGTCACAGTCATACTCACTGATGAGGTACCTGTAAGATGTATTGTGTGAGCTCTTTCTTTCAGCCAGTTTAGGTTCATAGGTAGGTACTAGACTATTGGCCCTAGGGCCTATATAAGCCTAGCCAAAAAATGTACCCTGGCTTTTGCCACCCAAGAAAATTATTTTCCTGTGCCCCTGTCGAGCAGAGCCACAGAAGTGATCCCTGGGGTGAATTTCCCATTTCCCATCCAATCATCAAGATTTTTCTTGAAGAGTGCTAATGAGGAGCTCTGTTTGACAAAGATAGGTAGTCTGTTCCAGAGTATGGGAAGTCTCTGGTACAGGAATCTATCCCTCCGGCATGTTCTGTTTATTGTGGTGATAAGGTTTAGGTCCCTAGAGCGTGTAGCTCAGAGGGATTGTGATTTCTTTAAGTGGAGCATGTCCAACAGCTCTGGGTTTGACATAGCTTTGTATGTTAGGCAGAGATCGCCCCTGAGTAGGCGATATGCGATGGAGTAAAGCTGTAGTTTTTTGAGACGATCTGCGTAGGGCATCTGTTTGAGGCCAGTAATCCTCTTTGTGAGGTATTTCTGTGGTCTTTCCAGTTGTTGTAGATGTCCTGTGAGGTACATACCAAAAGGGACGTTGTACTCTATAATGGGTCTAATGAGTGATGAGTAGAAGGGAACAATGACCTCTTTCTTTCTGGATGAGAATCCTTTTGTGATGAGATGAGCCACGTAGAAGGAATTCCTGACCACTGTGGCAATGTGATTATCAAAGGAGAGACTACTGTCCACCTGTGTCCCAAGGTCTCTTATCACATTTTCCGCATTAAGTAGACTACCAGCTATGTGGTAGTTCATGGGTACAGAGTTTTACCAAAGGGATGACAATACACTTTTTGGCATTGAGCTTCAGGCCATGGCTTTGACACCAGGTATCTGTCTCAGTGAGGCCCTTTTGTAGTTTGTCCACATCGTTAGGAGTTTTGATTATGGCTCCTAGTTTGCAGTCATCTGCAAACTTTGTTAGCCAAAGACCGTTTGTGTTAGCCTGCACTTCAGAGAAGTAGATACCAAACAGGAGAGGGCCCAGGACTAAACCCTGTGGTACTCCACTTGTCACTGGTCTGAAGTTGGATTTGGAATCCGCTACTTTCACAGTGTGGGTTCTGTCCATGGGCCAGTTGGCAACCCATCTTGTGACATAGGGATTTATACCTAGTTTAGTGAGCTTATCTATAATTCCAGAGTGGGGGATGGTGTCGAAAGCCTTGGTAAGATCTAGATAAGCTGTGTGAACCATTTTACCCTCATCTATGGCTTTGTTGATGGATTCAAAGAAGTCAGTCAGGTTTAGGAGACATGATCTGCCTTTTACAAATCCAAACTGGGTAGGGTCCAGAGTTTGGAGATTACCAATGTCTTTGTTTATGAGTTCCACGATGATACGTTCCATGGCCTTGCAGACCAGGCTCGTCAGGCTAATGGGTCGGTAGTTCCCGGGGTCCTTCGTGGCTCCCCCTTTGTGGAGTGGGATAACTGTCATGGTGCGCCATTCAGTGTGTACAAAGCCTGAGGAAAGGCTATGATTGAACTTGGTACTCAGGTAGGGTGCCAGTTCATTCTGAAGTTCGTGTAGAACGCAGCCTGGACATTGTCAGGTCCCATGGATGCTGTGTTCTTGGCTTTATAGAGTGTGTTTTTTACCTGTGCAACCATGATTATAGGAACTTTGCATTCTTCCGGTATAGAGATGAGCCCTCTAGGGGGTGAGAGGGGGGTAAAGTTAGCACTGAACCTACCTGCTAGGATGTTGGCAATATCAGTTGGGTCTGTATATTTAGTGCCATTGTGCTGTAACTCAGAGCAGATCTGAGTGTTCCCATTGAGATTCTTGACATAGCTATAGAATGCTTTGTGGTTGTCTTTAGAGTCAGTTGCAATTTTGTTTTCGTAACTAGCTTTGGAGGATTTTATGAGGGATCTCAGCTTCAGGTTGACCAGGGAGTTCCTCCAGTCATGGGATTTTACTCTTTTTTGCAACAGTTTCTTTCTTCTGTTGTAGAGTTTGTTTATGGCAGAGGACCACCAGATTGGCTTCTTTTTTGGAAGATAAAATCTTGGTTCTATTAGGGATAGCATGATCCATGCACTCGTGTAAGTGCTTATAAAGTGCATTTGTGTAGGATTCAGCAGTCATACCTCTATTGTCTGTCTGCATGGGTGCCATGAAGTTTGCCACTTCTGTCTTAAGAAGTGTAAAGTTGTCTTTGGAGAAGTTTTTACAATGGTTTCCCTAATTGGGGGTGGGGGTGGGATGTGGATGTCTAGGCTGATTAGCTTGTGGTCGGATCTGACCAACGAGGAATTGACCTCTGGTGTGGAACACCGGTTTCCCATGTTGGTAATGACCAGGTCTAGGATATTGCTGCCCCTGGTGAGGATGTGAATAAGTTGATCCAAGGCATTGGAATTTATGAATTCTAGAAAACGTTGAGCAAAAGAGTTGGTACATGAGTAGTTTTCCCAGTTAATGGTGGGGTAGTTGAAATCACCCATTATTAGGGTGTTGGGTTGTACCCTAATACTTCCCAGTGTATCAAGAAATGAGGAGTGGGAATCCTGGGGCATGGTGGGGGGGGGTCTGTAGCAAGCTACAATTTGGATTGTGGTCTTGCCCAGAGTTAGTTGCACTTGGATAATCTCGGATGCATTATGCTGTGCAACTAGCCTGGAGGTGTGGATATCCTTAATGAATATGGACACGCCTCCGACTTTAGTGCTTCTTTCTGGGTTAGGTGGCCGAAAGGTGTGGTATGAATTGTAGCCTGGTAATGCAGGTGTGCTCTCTGGAGCTTTGAACCAGGTCTCTGTTACTGCACATATGTCAATGTTCTCCATTTTAAGGAGTGCCTTGAGTGAGTGCATTTTGAGGTTTAGACTTCTAGCATTGAGTAGCATTACCCTCAGATTTTGCTTGCTTGTACCTGTTACATTGTTTACTATCCATCTTACCAAACATGGTGTCAGTTTTTAAAGAAATTTTCTTTTGCATGATGACAATATGAGGAATGGTGTTGAAGTCCTTCACCAGGTCAGGATATATCACATACACTGCATGGCCACCATCTACAGCCTCTCTAACCCTTTTGAAGAAGTTTACCAGGTTAAATAGGCAGGATCTACCCCTCAAAAAGCCAGACTATTGGGGGTTAATTTAAATAAGAGTATTGATATTGCTGTTTATGAGGTTAGTAATAATACACCCCGTGTGTTTGCACATGATGCTTGTAAGGCTGATAGGACTTTAACTTCCCAGGTCATTTGTAAGGCCACTCATATGGAGGGGCATCACAGCTGCAGTGTGCCACTCATCAGGGCCAAAGTCAACAACTAAACTTAATTTAAACAGCTTGAGGAGTTTGTCTTTAAGGGCATGTTTTACACTAACATGCAACTAGGTATATGATCTGTAGTAATAAATAAATATGCAGTCAAAAGGATTGTTATATACCAGAAATCTGACAAAATCAAGCATCTTGTGTTTTTTTTTCTTATCCAGATGTTATAGTGTTATAAAATGTTTTGTAGAGAGTAAGAAACCTTGTTGCTAAGCTGTGTAATGTAATTAAATGAATCAGCAGGGAAAGAAGACCCTGTTGAGCTTGACTCTAGTCTGGCACTGTGAAGAGATGTGAGAAGTACAGAATAAGTGGGAGGCCACCACTTATTATGCACCTGTAGCTCTACCACTACTGTTATTGTTTTTTCACTTACTTGGTTGAGATGGGGTTGGGGATCCCCACTGGGGCTCTCATTTCTGGCTCCAAGCGCCCAGGTGTGATCCACTCCAGGGACAGTGGCAGGTGGGGAGTTTGACTAGAGTTTTAAACAGGATAAAGAGTAATGCAGGTGTCCTAAGATGAGCTCAGGCAAGACAGAAACGTCCAGTGGCGCCAAAGGGCAAAAGCCCGATTTGAGCTTGATTTTCAGTATGAATACAAACTGTGAAAGTGGGGCTGCATGATCCTTCTGGCTTTTTGGGTTTGAGCAGGAGGTGTCAGAAAAGTTACCACAGGGATAACTGGCTTGTGGCAGCCAAGAATTCATAGCGACGTCACTTTTTGATCCTTCAGTGTCGGCTCTTCCTATTATTGTGAAGCAGAATTCACCAAGTGTTGGATTGTTCACCCACTAATAGGGACTCTCAGCTGGGTTTAGACCGTCGTGAGACAGGTTAGTTTTACCCTATTGATGATGTGTTGTTGTGATAGTAATCCTGCTTAGTATGAGAGGAACTGCAGGTTCAGACATTTGCTATATGTGCTTAGCTGAGGAGCCAGTAGTGCAGTATCTGTGAGATTATGACTGAGCACCTCTAAGTCAGAATCCCTTCTAAATGTAATGATACCTCAGCGCTGCAGATCTCCAGTTGGCCAGGGATAGCCAGCCACAAGGTTGGCGAGGACTACCATTCATCACTGGGTCAGACTATGGAGGGAAGGAGGTTTCTTGTCTCCAGCAAGTGCATTGCACTTCCTGGGGAACCGGGTGCTAAATCATTTGTACACAACCTGATTCTAGGTCAGAGTTTCATTCGTAGCAGACCAGTAAAAAGTACTGAATACTCTGACTCTGGTCTTTGGTGAAATGAAACCCTAGGAAAAGGATTATATGCCCCCCCACTGTTCACTGCCCCCCTACATACCCATTGCTTTCCCCCATCTTGGTCTTGCAACACCATACTTTGTTGAACTCTTCAGATTTTTTCCTGCAATGTTTCAATATATCCTGAATGGCTAATATTACACCATAATAAATAAGGAGGAAATAATCAAATGAAGCCAGCAGCTTCAGCCCCCCTCCCCCCCCCCCCCACATAAACATATACACCAAAGCCATTGGGTTCTAGTTGCTCTGATTTGCATTTCAGAGCTTTTTTCCCAAACATTTTGAGTCAAAGATAGCCTGAAAAAAATCATGGATAAAGAAATTAATTCTTGCTTCATTTTCTTCCTGCGTCCTTTCACCACTCTTTAAATGTCAAAGACTGCACTGTAATACCTGTGAAGGAAATAATGGAATTTAGCTGATGGTCTGTAGGTTGCATAGACCTCAGAAACCATGGAATTCTACGTAGATGATGTGAGGTACATTTTAAAGCTTTTCCCCCAGCCTTTTGTTATAATTATGGCTTGGACAAAAATCACAACTAGCTAAAGAAATCCAGTCTTATTTTTAATTTCAAGGAAATAAGTTGTGCCCAATGCTTACTGATCAAAGCTGACAAACAAGTAGGTCCCAATAAAGTGGGAAGATAAATGTTTGCAAAGATACATGAATCATATCTTAAAATAGTCTCTGTCTCCCTGCCATAAAAAAGATAGTCACCTTTTGTGCATCCCTCAGTTATTAGATTGGAATGAAAGTGAATGAAGAAATTGACATATATTTCAAAGTACTGGTGTCACACATCATACAGGTTGTCTATTCATTCCACCCCTAAAAGATAGCTACCACCAATTGTGTATTCATATGATAACCAGAATTGTTGATCACAGATGTATAATCATAATATGCCTCCGTAGCCCAACCTCCCAAATTTAGACATCTGTATCCACTTCTGATATGAGATTATGAAAAAAGAGAAGACAATTATCACAGTTCTGTATTCCAGCTTGTTTTTCCGAGTCAGTACATCATCAGAAGCTATAGTGATGTTGTATGCATACCTGTGTGGTATGACTGTGTGAAAAGTTAAGGAAATAATGACTGCACTGTTACAGCCTCAGAAAAGCCACAGTGAACTTCTGTGCATAGTACTCTGAGGTTTAATTGTGAGGAGAATTAGAGAAACAACGACCACACTTTCCCCAATCCCAAATAAGTAATAGTAACTTTTGGGCACACCTCTCAGGTCTGATTGCAAGGAGAATTTAAAAAATACTAGTCTCACTTTTGCCAGCCCCACCAGCCACAAACACACAAGCTACAGCAACCGTCTGTCCACACTTCTGAGCAGGACCAGTTGTAGAAAAGCTGGATTAAAAAAAGGCAAAAGCCCTCAATAACCCTATGTCAGACTCTACTTTTACAACCTGAGTTGTGGATGCTGCCAACATCTAGATGTTCTGTGATGCATTTAATGTCTTGTAGTGTATGGATAACTGTAATTACACTCTGGATTTAGGGAAAATGCATGCTTGTTAAGCAACCTTCTGACATCAGAAAGGTTCATAACAAATTTTTATTAAGTACTTATTACTACTGTTAAGCTCTAGTCACACACTAGACCACTAACAGCAATAAGCGGTCACCACAAAAGTGCAGTGGGAAGCTGTCAAACATTTCATTTGGTCTTTATTTTCTAAAATCAGCTTGAGTGTTTAACTGTATGAATAAAGTGTTTAGCAGCTTCCCACCACTCTTCTCTGGTGGTTTCTATGTGTAAGTAAACATGCTACAGCTTTATTGCACTTGTCTCTCAAACTTTTAAATATATTCCTCCTGGATCATATACCATGCAGGTGCAACATTAGCTTCATTTGTCATTTCTATGAAATTTCTTTGCAGTAATTCCAAATGTAATGTATATTTACACTAGTACATCTTGTGTCATAGAAACGATTCTGTTATTGCTGTACAAGGCTAAAAATGACCTTTGATATCACAAAGTGCCCCTTTTGCCCCCCCCCCCCCCCCCCAAAGCCTTCAGCATATTGCAGCACACCTGTTTGTTTGGCTGGCATGGTGTTTTCGAGTCCTTTTTACTGTGGGTTTTTATTCTGTCAAAAACATAACTTTTGTGGACTGGCTTCGCAGGGAAAGAGTCATCATTTCTGGCCTGACCATGGACCAGACTACCAGTCCCATGGTCGATACTTCTTTTAGCCACAAAAAGAAACAAAATGAAGCCAACAGCCTTTACTCCCACAGCAGGCTAGCATTTGTTTCAGCCATAGGTAAATTACGCTGCTGTGTCCATTTGTTGTACTTCAGACCACTCATATTTTACCTCTGATCCCTCTGGTGTAGCACTTACAGCTACTATGGATTAGGGATTAGCCATACCCACTGTGGCTGTTGGGATCCCTTCACTGGGCAAGGGGGAGCCACTCTTGTTGTTCCAGGGAGAGGGAGCAGGGACGTTTTCCCTGTTGTGTCAGAATGGTGTGTCCATACCTGGGGAAGGTGCTGCTACCATTAGTAACACAGCTGGACCCATTTTTCCTGTCAAAATGAAACAGAAATTAAGCATACATCTACTCCTCTTCTATATTCTTTGGATAGGAGTAGGTTACTGGGTCTGGCTCAGGGTTTAATTCAGGCTACTGATCCTTCCTGTAAAGTAGTTTCTGGTAAAAGAAAGAGGTTTTTTTTCTTTTTTCCTCAAGAAATTCAAGATTCTGAATCAGAAAAGGAAGATGCAGGGATTGATACAGGTTTTTTTCCCTCAGATTTCTGATTCAGACTCAGAGGTGAGCTCAGTTATTTATTCTTCCTTTGGGGGTTCATCTTTCTCAGAGACTATTGCTAGAATGTGCCAGTGTTTTCAGTGGGAGAAGACTGAGGTTTCCTCAGTCCCTCAAAAAATACTATGAGTTGTTACAGTAGAATTTTCCAGAACCTACACCCGTTCCTCCTGTTCTGTCTGCTTTAGAGGATGTGTATATGTTGCTGTCTGCAGTTTTCCTGACAGTCAGACAGCTGCCCCTAAAAAGGCAGATAGGATGTAAAAAGTTCCTTTTAAATTTTTATACACTGTTCCCAAACCTGACCCATGCAGATATCACATTAGTGGATTCCACTGTTAATTTCAATCCTATTATTTCTGATAAAGATGGGAAAATTATTGATATGTATTGGGAAATAATATATACTTCAGCAATTTTGATTTTCACAATATTGAATCAGGCTCAAAAGTTATTTTTTTCTGACAAATTGTGAAAGTAGGAGGAATGTTTTATCTGCAATTTCTTCTTATAAGGAAAATATGCTCTAAATAACTTAGTTTCTTACATTGCACAGGTCACTACTTATTGTTTGCAGTGTCTGTGTATAACTCTGTTGATACTCATTCTAGGGCTATGGCCACTGGTACTGTTTTGAGGAGGTTTGCATGGCTTCAACATCAAAACCTCTCAAATGATGTTAAAAGTGAGATTTTAAATTCTCCCTTGGAGAGAGATTTAGTATTTAGCCCATGTGCTGCAGAGGTGATCAAAAAGTGTAATAAAGGGACAAGTTGATCCAAGGGAATTTATAAACATTTTCTGCCCTCATTTTCTAAATTGTCCAAGGGATTTTTTATCTCCTCCTCATCCAGTTTTAGCAAAAAAAAAAAAACAGAATAAGCAGTCTCAGCAAATTAAGATAAACAGATGTCTAACGAGAAACAGCGTGGTGATTCCAAAAAGAAGTCTTAAATTCCCCAAAACAAAGGATAGTCCAACAAGTCTGAATGACTGTTCAAAAGACCTTGTGACCCCCTCCCACCCCTTTTTATTCCAAGAAACTCTGAATCTCCATTTCTCTTTTTGGCAACAGATTGTTTCATACAAAAGGGTTCTGAAGAATCATTCATCTGGGTTACAGATGGCAGTGGAAGGAAATTTCTCCTTTCCAGAGAATCATTCCTTATCGTACAGATCAGACTTTTTGTTTCCACCTTTTCTTGATCACATGCTGTCCCAAGGAGTAATAGAATCATTTCCTCCTTCCCAGGTGGGGAAGGGGTTTTATTCAAGGATGTGCCTATTACCAAAGAAAGAAAATGCTTAAGGACCAGGCCTTGATTTGTCTTTCCTAAACATGTTTGAGATAGTGTCCAAATTCAGAATGATGTCACTTCACAACCTGTTACCTTTCCTTCCTGTTTCATGTTTCCTGGTAACACTAGACGTAAAAGATGTATATCTTCCAGACTTCAGATGTTCAAGGTTTTGTTTGTCAGAATCACATTCTCATTCTCTGCCGTACCCTTTGGAATGTTCACTGCACTAGGAATGTTCAAATTGTGTCCAATTCCAGTTGTAACTCATTGCAGGTTACAGGGTATCCAGGTTTTTCCATATTTAAATGACTTGCTTAACTCTGCAGAGTCTTTTTCACGGTGTCAGGATTTTCTCTCTCTCTCTGTCTTTGGTGAGAGATCTCTTAATCAAGCTGGACTTCCAAGAGAACATTCAAAAGTCTTTTTGGACTCCTTCACACAGGATTGTGTTCCTGGGATATCAACTATTCACCTGAATTCAAAGAGCTTTTCTCCCACAAGAAAAAAAAAATGGTGGCCAGATTCAATAAAGCCTACACTGTCCCATTTACACCTTGTGCACATCACTGTAGCACTCCTTTTTGGATTCAGTAAGCATCTCTACACAGTCTGTAGCACCACACACAGCCACACAAACAAGGTAAACACGGTGGCATGCAAATTACAACATAAGTAGCTGAATTGTATGCTAATCAACCAATCCAAGATGGGACAGCTATTCAGCAAGCTATAAAGCAAATGTGTAGACTCAGTGCTGTTTTTTTCCTGTGAATTCCAAAACCTATTGGAATATAGCCATGGAAAGAAGTCTACAAAGAAACAATGTTAGGGGCTACTGTTGCATTAACTCGTGTGTATGTGCAACAGGCTGAGGTCTTTGCTGCTGCTGCTGCTGCTAATAAACAAAGGCCAAGAAGGAGAAGAGTTTTCAGACCCCTGGTAACTTATAACAACTTACATTATGTGGAAATTGTACAGCACTACAGGGTGGATAAAGACACACTACAGGAACTCTGCAACCTCTGTCATCTTCAACTCAGAGCCAGGCCAAACCAAAGGGAACCCATCCCAGTGGAGACAAAGGTATGTGTAGCACATGGAACCTTGGCTACAGGTTCCTTTCAGAGACCAACAGGGGACATGCTGGGGGTGTCACAGACATCAGCATCCAGGATCCACCATCAGTTCTTGAATGCTATTTTGCAACATGTTAGCAACCACATATATTTTCCTCATACACCTGAGGACAGGGCCAGAAATATGCAGGCGTTCTACCCTGTAGCACACTACCCTCAAGTACTGTGAGCCATAGATTGCACACATTTATAAATCAAGGCACCAGCTGGGGAATAGAAAGAGCTTTCACTCCAACTGTCAAGTTGTGTGTAATGCCAAGGGAATCATCCTGAGTGTGTGTGCTGCCAACTCGGGCAATTACCACGACTCACATATCTGGCACACCTCCCAGCTGTATAAGATGTTCACTAGGGGAGATATCCCCACAGGGTCATTTACTAGGGGAATGCAGGTTATGCACTCAACCGTGGCTGATAACACACATCAGAAATGCACACACACCCACTGAAGAACACCATCCTGTGAAAACAGCATCAGCAGGATGAACAAGGGGAAGCAGCACACATCCCATCACCAATGCCAAGGTCACCACAGCCACACACAGGTGAGGAGTCAGAGGGGGAAGCAGCAGCTGTTGTGGGTGTAGGCAGGCATATGCCTACTCAATATGCCCTTGCATTGACTAAGAGATGAAGTATAGCACAATCACTCACCACCTAAGGGCCTAAAACCTTCCTCCTAAGCACATACGCATAGTAACATTGATGCCAGGCAGCTCTCATAACATTTACCTCCCCATATATTGGCTGTGTACTGCTTCAATCAGACAGTCAGCACTCAACTAAAACTGTTGCATCAGCTGGATTTACAAGGTAAGTGTTGAACCTGTAGTGTTTTGTGCAATATTATGAATGACTGGCATATCCTTGCATGTTGTTACTTGGTAGTGTAAACAAGTAAAAGGTGAGAGATTTGTACAGAAATTACCTTAACATGTGACAGCAGAGACTTATTTGACTTATATGTGTTTGTAGTAGTAGGCCTCAAGTATAAAAGTTTCACACAGGCATACCTCTCAAAAGTAGTGATGGTCACTGCATGCCTTCAGTTTGGCACCATACGTTTGTACTAGAAAATCATTAAAGAGAGAAGTTAGAAAGTAATGATATACATTGCAGTTTCAGACTTCATAACCATCACAAGATTATGCATGGTAGAGGTGGCAGTTCATAATTATCATCCCCGACTATGAGAACTGGCTCTACCAGGAGTTGCACTGGCATGTCCACGCCCACGGTCAGATACACTGCTGCTACCTGAACATGACTGATGTCTGCTGGACTAGCTCCCCCCACAAGTACACCCAGGACATTGACCCCATGGCCTGCCATGTCTGGGTGTGGACAGCTCAATCACTGATGGAACAGTGTAAGTACTGCCATTATGGGAGCATGATCTGGCATGGCCACATTCGTTAACAGAATATGATGTGGCTGACCTGTACCCACAAGGATGCCATCCCCCTCCCAGCAAACATTCCATCACAGACACCACTCATTCCAATGTGTCATGCATCTGATCCACTGAATCAGCAACATGGTGGAGTCAATCATGCATGTCAGGTTATGCCACATCTACATCCCTAAGCTTTTCTCTGGAGCACCTATGGGAATGTGCCTGTGCCTCCATGATGGCCTTAAACATACACTCAGTGGCACGGAAAGAGACACCTGGACCAGGTGGAGGATGGGCAGCAGGCCTCCTCTGAGCACCCCTAAAAACCCTCCTGCATGGCATCTCACCCACACCTTGGCTATGGTCAGAGTCAATGGGCACTGAAGCCGCAGTAACTACACTTCCTTGATTGATTGTCTCACCCTCCAACTGTCCAATATCTGAGGACTCACTGGAATGGGTAGGCATAAGCCTACTGGCTGTGTCTGATGGAATTTCAGGGGATAGCTGTATTTCAACCTAAACGTCAGATTCAACCTGCGCACCCCCAACTGTGCCTCTGTTTAGCCATCATCATCTGAGTCTGCTGATACTCTCACATCTGGTGGTAGAAGTCCTACACTTCCACTGTTAGGATCACCTGTGATAATAAGGAACAAACACGGGAACAATTAAAGCCTACAGTACTATAGTCTAATATATGCTAACAAAATGACACTGATACCACTATTAGACAGTACAGCAATACATACAACAGTCCTGACATCAGCATCACACACTAAAATATTTCTTTCAATTTTTAACCAGTACTGACAAAAAATATTTGGCTTACCACATGCAAAAGATGGTATTCTCTGTATGCCAGATGATCTTGGAAGAAGTTAAGCAAAAGGTAAGGCCAACATCATCACAATTAACAGTAATACAGGGGGTAATACGTTTTCCCCTTTATGTGTCCATTAACTATACTTTCAACAAGAACTTAGATGACAACTCCAACCTAAGCCCGTGTGTAATCAATCAGAATGTGCCAACAGTAGCAATTTTCAACCCCCCAAAAAATTGTAAAACAGAACTAACTTTTTGATTTAAATTGTTTTACTATATAACAATATTTAACAATTAAGATACAAAAGCCTAAAAGCCTACCTGGAAGCCTTCCTGGAACCTGCTTGCTGTCCCTGAAAGAGTAGTACCAATGTCACACTGTTCTGCACTTTCCTGGGAGGTGTATGGATCCCTGACAGTCGATAGGAACTCTTCATTTGCTATTAGTGGTAGCTGTGTAGCAGCCCCCCCCCCCCCAGTACCCATCTGATCATAGCACACTGCAGCTGCTCTCCTCCATGCAGATGAGATGATGTCAATGGCCCTATGCTGTACCTAGTCATATGTCCTGCTGTGGCCACCCACTGCATTAATGTCTTGTGACAATCTGCTGCCAAATTTGCATTATGCCTGACATTTCTCCGCATTCTCTCTCAAGCAGAAAGGCACCATGTTGCCTAAAAGATTCAACAATGACCTGATTCTCAGGGTCAGTGAAGGGTGTTTTTTGAGGACTGAGATATCTGGGTGGCATAGTCCTAGGTGTCCTAAAAGACAACAACAGGATAATACACATATGTATCACATAACTACAACATAACTGTTCCCAGATAAAACAGAAAAGGTAGAATTTCAGTATTACTCACTGGAGAAACATAAAACAGTCTAGAAAATTGAAATACAAACAGGCTGGATGCAAAAATGGAGAGTAACAATAGCAGCACATCTTTGTTTGTGCCATAACAGAAATGTTGCTTTACTCCCCACACCCAAAAGAACACACAAATGACATATTTTGCTAACAACCCATTTTTGAAATGCTAAAACCGCTATCAGATGAACTGTCCCTGAAACATGCTTACAGATTTAACACAGAATATTCCATGTTACGGTATTTCCAGTTATATATACCTGTGAAATGCCCTGACAAACATGCCCATGCCATCAGTACACTTCTGATGCATACAAATAAAAGTATAAAAGCCTTTTCTAATCAAAATATATATATATATATATATATATATATATATATATATATATATATATATATGTAACTATTTAAACATATTTTTCTTAATTACATTTCAGCATATGCAGTATGTAGCTGACAAAATGCAAGTATACCTTCTCAAGTTCAGTAATCCTCTGTGCAGATATATCCCAAAGTAGTAGCCTCTTTTCTGTGTTCTCCACATAAACAAGCTTCCTCACCTTCAGTTTCCCTAGCTACATGGATGACATTTTATGGTGCAGATTCAGGGCTGTCAGCACGGTGAAGATGCAAACGAGCTGTGAACTCATTAGAATTGCTGAATCTCAAATACTTGGCTCTGTGTCACAGATGTAAACATAGTGCAGGCACTCCCACAGTGTTTGTTTTTAATAGATTGCAACTGAATGATTACTGGTAGGGAGAAGGAAAACACAACAGCAATGCAGATTGCCCTACATCCAGTGGGTGTGTCAGGTTAGATTTACAAAGTGTTAGATGCTATTTTGTCAAAGTTGGAAATGTAAGTAAGCAGCACAAAATTCACAGGTTATGTTCATTAACATCCAGCCTCCCAACCTCCCCTTCATTTGTTGGCAATTGCATATTATATTATTGCCATTTAATAATTTAATATCCTCACACATGTTAAGGACAATGATACCAAATGGCTTACAGACTGCACGTCTCAGATTACTGGTAAGATAAGAGAAAAATGACCAACAAACACAGAGAGGTAAGACAGAGTTGCATATTTGCAAGCAATACTTAATACTTGTTGTATGATCACTTAGTGCAATAAATCCAAAAATAATAAATGTACAAATAACTGTTGTATGGTTTCATATTACTGTAGACGATGTTGCAGTTGGTTGTCTGCAGAAAGATTTCAGTTCCTTGCTGCAAAACTGTTTGTGTGGCAAAGATGGATAAGGTACCCTTCTTGTGTTCTGAAGGTTCATTGGAGTTAGAGTTCATATCCAGACTTGTGTGGAAATATTTCATGTGTACTAACAAACATTTTGTAGTGTTTATTTCATAGATTGCTAAGCTTCATTTGAACTACTTTTCCATTTTATTTATCTTTCAGTTCCCTGTTGTAAAGCTATTTGTGTGACAAAGAGGGATAAAGTACCCTTACTGTGTTCTGAAGGTTCATTGGAGTGAGAGTTCAAATCCAGACCTATGTAGACATATGTCATGTGTACTAACATTTTCTAGTGTTTATGTCATAGATTCCTTTTCCTCATTTCATCTACTCTTCCCTTTTTTTCCCTTTTTTTTTCTTTTTTTTTTTGGGGGGGGTAGTGTTTGCATGATGCATGGCTTAGCACAAACAAGGGAAATGGAGAAAAATGAATGTGAAATTTGGTTGTGCTTATCTTGTTTGTGTGAAGAGCAGCAGTGCACAAACTAGAATAGTGGCCCACACAGAAAGCAAACAGAATACCTGTTGTGGCAGAAAATGCTTTATCCATTATGCCTAGGTTTGAATCCCATACTCTAAAATCTGTTTCCCTTAGTATATAAAGACAAAAAAAATGTGTCAGGTCATTACATTTATGCCTCCAGTGCGTGTTTGCAAACTTAACTCACCTAAGGGTTACCTTCCGATTTCCAATATATATTTTCAGGCTACATCAGTAGACAGTCTTCAAACTAAGACCATGTGTCAGATTAATCTTCCAATTTCAATCATTTAATTCCTTCCTGCTTGGCACTGCTGCACTCCACTTAACATTGTGCAAATGCAGTTGGCATCATTGCTTCAGTTTGCACACTACCAGTAAACAAAATAACTGGAATTGGCAGGAAAGCATCAGTTTTCATTTCTCTAGTTTGGCTGGTAGACATGGCTGGCACAGGAGAGAAAGGTGCCAAGTTTAGGGCACAGAGGTGGGGTATCCAGGAGTCCAGGATATTTATTGGAGTCCTGGTAAAGCACCACAACCAAAGGCTTCTGCACGGGGACTATTCAGGCTCCCAGTACAAGTCTGAGTCGTGGAATAGTTTTTGCCCAAGCTGTATCCAGTGCCACTATTATCCCATGCAATGGAAAGAAATGTAGGCATCATTTCAATGACCTACACAGGAGAAAATGGATACTCTCAGCCTTTGGTTGCATGGGTTTGAGACTTTGGAAATCCCACAGCTGTGTAAGTATGACAATAAGTGAGTATGTTTAAGACTTAGAAAGCTAAGTATACTCAAGACTGGTATGCATAATGCTCTTCTATTCTTTTCTGTTCTTCCTCCAGCTCCCAGTGAACATGAGTTCAATCAGCAGGCTCATGTTGCTTGATTAGAGAGATTGAGGGAAGCAAGTGTTATGTATGCAGCAGAAGAGAAGTGTTATTGTAGCTTTAAAAGTTAAAGATAGTATTTTTTGTCTTTTATACAGTTGTATCAAATTGAGCATGCATATCCTAACTTTAAAAGCAACTATGCATGCATTAGTCTGTAGCACAAACCAGTTGTAAGAGTCTGGTATTAGGCTATAGTCAGAAGTTGTGGGTTCAAATACCATGATTCCTAACTATATAATACTGTTATTTCCATATTTACATTAAATTAAAAACTCTATACCAGTGGCACAAATGCCCTGCTGTAGATTGTAATCTGTATAATTGGAACATGCATATGCGCAGTATATATGCACATGAGAAGGATTACATTCAGCAATCTGTAGTATAGTGTGTATCTGTTAGGATATAAAGTAATACTTCTGATAGAGTTGTGCAAGTGCATTAATGCATTGTATGTCACATATGATGTACTAATTTTATCTCTTTTTTCTCACCCCAACCCTTATCTCTCTTTTTTTATTTTTTATTATGTGTCATAAAAATGTCTCAAAGTCATCCATGTCTACCACATCACTAAATGCTACACAGCACAGTGAGGTAGGCCAGCCCCAGTGGATCAGCCTGCCCAGTTGCACTGGCTCCAGCACTGATGCCCAGCAGGTCTGGAAGCCAACCTGGCATCGCTGTCTCTGCTGCCCCTGCAATGGGTCTATATTATAAACACGAACGCTTACCTTATCGAATCCCTAAACATTGACCCGTCCTCATTGAACCGCATAAACACCGAATGCCCTAAACCGCAAAATTCAAAACATCGAACTATCATACTTGTCCTACCCCACCGCCTGCTACATACTATCTACACAAACAAACTAAATAAACCACATACATACACAAATCAAAACCCTACTTCTAACCCTAAATGAAACCCTACTTCTAACCCTACACTAAATCTTACATATACCACCAAGTATGCACTTAACCCGTACCCTAACCCTAAGGTCCGTAACTATCGCACACTTACCTTAAAAAGCTAAACCCAAGCAAACTAAATAATCCACACACATACACTTAACAAAACCCTACACTAAATCTAACATACATTACCATCCATGCACTAACCCTAACCCGCACTCTAACCCTAAGTTCCATAACTATCGTACACTTACCTTATGGAGCTATACTGCAGAAGGCCCACCATGACGATTCAACGTTTCCGGTTTCGCTCTTATGGATGTTCGATGATTTCGCATTTCAATAAGGATGGGTCGACGTTTATGGATTCGATAAGATAAGCATTTGACTTACTAATAGGGAACCCCTGCAATACCTGCACCCTCAGGTAGTACTGTACCAGACACTGGTGCAGTGGTACCCTCCAGGAGCAGTGGTGGAGGTGGTTATTTCATCACCCATAGAAAGATGTCAGGGATGGTGTGTAGGGTTCTGCACTGCATCATTGGTGTACACCTAAGCTGGATGGAGAGGCTGCTCTCACTCATGGCCCATAGGAGGTGAGGATGTCAAGCATTTCAGCCACCAGTGGAGTAAGGGGGCAATGATGACAGTCCAGTGAGTGAGAACTTGATTCTCACGGTCTCCAAGTTAGACAGCCATGAGCCTGTGTTGCCCCCTCCCTCACCCCAATCATGGTGTCCCCCAACCTTTTGTGTCCTTCACCATCCCTGTCACTTGTCTTGTTTGCCTTGTTTGCTTGCATTTGCTTCCTCACCTGCCCAACTTACCTGACCCAGACATACCTATGTCCTTTACCCAGCAGTCCTCACATAATTAAAAAAATGGACACCTGTTCCACAAAAAAATAATCATCCCATACTTACCTCTCCATTTCACACATGTGTCTTCTTGACACACTTGATTCAGTCCAGTTGGCAATACAACATGATTACATTGTTGTCACCCCTCTCTCTGGAGGTGACAGTCCAAATTCAGCTAACATTCTGTACATATGATCATTTTTTTACTGTGGAAGAAATCGATAGCTATGGCTCTTTCCTACCTCCCTCCTGCATATTCCTGTATTGTTTTTCTCTTTGTTCTTCCCCCTGCTTGCTTCCCATGTCACCACTTTCCTATTTACCCCATTTTAACACCTATAATCTTGTCAAATAATAGAATCACACACAACACACATAAGTAGCAGAAAAACAATGGATCCCTTCACTTTTTGACCTCTGCATTTGCTCGGAGTTCCACATTGCACAGCAATGCCAAACAGTGTTGAGCTGTGGTACAATGCTACGATTATCTCCCCTCAGTCTCAGTTAAACCTGCTGCACTATGCCCACATACAACGTGTGTACTATAAATAATTATTGTCATTGAATTATCACTGATTATTTAAAAGTATTTAAAAGTCTTAGATACACCTGGATTCTAACACAGTTTCAGCTGGGCTCAAAAAGAAATGTGTCAATGCATGTACACCTGCTACCACAGAGTCACAGCAGATGTGCTTCATAGACTCAGTACTAACTCTTAGACTTTAGCAATGTGGCTCACATTTATGCACTGCCTAACTATGACCAAACAGGGAAAGTATTGGAAATGTGTATCTCACATGCGCAAACACTTTACCAACCATTGAGCAAACCTGCTGCTTGCCACGTTGTGGAAAACTAAATATTATGCATTACTGCTGTTTACTGTCCATTTCCTGTCTATAACATGAAATTATATGTGGAAACATAACAAACTGAAGGCCCTATCTAGTAATGTGTCACATATTTACAGTATAGTCATGTGTTGCTTTCCTCAAGCACTGCAGCCCTGGTGCCTCATTACTTTTTTTTACAAATATATCACCTACACTACAAAAAATAATATCAATGTTGCCTGATATGCAATGTTCATCAATGTGTTAAAATGCAGAACTATAAATATGACCCATAAGCATAAAAAAGTTGTATCTCAAGGCTAGGGAAGGGATAAGCATAAACCTTATCTGCAGGGACATAGCTGACTTTCAACACACTTGACCCAACCCATTTTGGTTTTGTCAAGGGTAGATCTTGCCTATTAAACCTAGTGGACTTCTTTGATACTGACCCCAAAGACCTGGATGAGGGATAAGATTACATACCACCTATGTTGAGTTATCCAAGGCCTTTGACACTATCCCCAATTCAGGTATCATAGAGAAAGTCTGCAATCTGAGGAATAACCCATGCATTACTAGATGGAGAGCCAACTGGCTCACTGACAGAACACACACTGTCAAAGTTGGGGACTGCACCTCCACTCAACTGTTTGCAAACTATTTCTCTGAAGTTCAGGCAAAGGTAGATGGCCTGTGGATTACCAACTTTGCAGCTAACTGTCAACTGGATGCAATCATATAGGTTCATAGGATGATACTAGGCTATTGGCCCAGAGGCCCATATAAGCCTAGCCAAGAATTTCACCCATGTTCCTTCAGTGTCAGCACTAGTTTCCCCTGTCCAGCAGGGACAGAGGTGGGATCCTAGGGGTATATTTTCTGTTTCCCATCCAGTCATCCAGGTTCCTTTTAAAGAGGGCTAGGGAGGTACTCTGCTTGACATAGATAAGGAGTCTATTCCACAGATGGGGGAGTCTTTGGGACACAAATCTTTCCCACCAGGTTCTATTAATGTCACAGACCAGGTTAAGGCCTTACATGTGGGTTGCAGGAGTGGAGTTTGTCTTACAGATATGCAGCAACTCCATCAAGGCTGGGTCTGAAATGGCCTTGTATGCCAGACACAGGTCACCCTGAGCAGTCGGCATGAGACTGAGTAGAGGGACAGGGCTTTCAGCCTATCTGTAGAGAATAGGTGTTTGAGACCCTGGATTTTCCTGGTCAGGAACCTCTGGGGTCTCTCCAACTGCTGCACGTGCTTGGCAAAGTACATATATAGAGTCTCCCAACTGTGTTAATATATTACAGAAGGGGCTGACATAGACAAATGATTGATGTCACAGACTGAACCTTAAAGCAAAAAAATGCCTCACTGTCCACTTTTGCAGTGAAGTGCCCCTGCTAATTATGATATACATAGCACCCATCTAAACTCACACACAGTGTTGCGAGACTTGGGAACACGTTGATAGGACTCTACACTTCATATGTGTCCATAGTGGTGAGACACACATTCTACATTACACACCTCATAAATAAGGCCATCACATCCAAGACCAGGGAGGTCATAGCTCTGCTGTGCTCAACCCTTATCAAACCACTAATTGAGTATAATGCTCCCTTCTGTCTGCACCTCAACAGACACCTTCAGCAACTGGAGAAAATACAGATGTTTGTGACTGGGAAAATCCAGGGCCTCCAAAATATGACAAACACAGAAAGGCTGAAAGACCTGTCACTGTACTCAGTATCATGCAGGCTGCTGAGAGGTGACCTATGTCTGGCCTACAGGTCAGTCTCAGACCCTGCCCTACTGGAAATGCTGGGCATCTGCAAATCTAATGGGACAAGAATAACTTGCTCCAGGGGATCTCAACCTAATATGTGGCATAAACAGAACATGCTGGGGACACAGATGTATCTCCAAGCAATTGCCACTCTTCTGTAATAGGCTCCCACTTCATGTGAAGCAGTGCTCGTCAATGTCCCTATTCAAGCCCAACCTTGACAACTGGATGGGTGATTGTAAATTTACTCCTGAGGTGACACCTATGTCTGTCATGGACAGGACCAGTCAGTGCAAATTACAAAATCACTCTGCTAATAACCATCTAATCATGCTCAATAAGGGTACTTGTGTTTTTACACAACTAGGCTTGTAAATGCCCTAGGCATTAGGCTAGTAACCTCCTGTGAACCTATGCAGGCTTCCCAACATCTTCTCTTCAACATGCCCTGCTGATGTCATCCACTATAAGTTGACCTGAAGTCTTGTTAATGTCAGACTTGTGCCATGGCACTTGCATAAAGAAATGAATTCTGCAGTCTGTGTACTTAGATAGATAGAAGTTCTGTTCTCACTGTAGTCAACTATGGGTGTATGTGTGTGTCTTGCCCAAAGAGCAGAAATGTGTATCCTACAGTTACCGTTCCAGTCCCATGGATTGACAGTATTTTGATACTTGCACATGCCTACACATCCATTTCATGCAGGCCTCCCAACATCTTCTCTCCAACTTGCTCTGCTGATGTCATCTACTATAGGTTGACCTGCTGTCTTGTAAAAGTCCGTGGCACTTGAGTAAAGTACTGAGTTCTATAGTCTGTGTAATTAGATAGGTAGGTGTTCTGTTCTCACTGGCGGGGATATCTAGCCCGAAGAGCAGGAGTATGTATCCTACAGCTACTGCTCCAGTCCCATGGATTAACAGTATTTTGATACTTGCACATGCCTACACATCCATTTCATGCATGCTTCACAACATCTTCTCTCCAATATGCCCTACTGATGTCATCCACTATAAATTGACCTGCAGTCTTGTAAAAGTCAGACTTGTGCCATGGCACTTGCATAAAGAAATGAATTATGTAGTCTGTGTACTTAGATAGATAGAAGTTCTGTTCTCACTGTAGTCAACTATGGGTGTATGTGTGTGTCTTGCCCAAAGAGCAGAAATGTGTATCCTACAGTTACAGTTACAGTCCCATGGATTGACAGTATTTTGATACTTGCACATGCCTACACATCCATTTCATGCAGGCCCCCCAACATCTTCTCTCCAACTTGCTCTGCTGATGTAATTTACTATAGGTTGACCTGCTGTCTTATAAAAGTCCGCGGCACTTGAGTAAAGTACTGAGTTCTATAGTCTGTGTAATTAGATAGGTAGGTGTTCTGTTCTCACTGGCGGGGGTATCTAGCCCGAAGAGCAGGAGTATGTATCCTACAGCTACTGCTCCAGTCCCATGGATTAACAGTATTTTGATACTTGCACATGCCTACACATCCATTTCATGCATGCTTCACAACATCTTCACTCCAATATGCCCTACTGATGTCATCCACTATAAATTGACCTGCAGTCTTGTAAAAGTCAGACTTGTGCCATGGCACTTGCATAAAGAAATGAATTCTGTAGTCTGTGTACTTAGATAGATAGAAGTTCTGTTCTCACTGTAGTCAACTATGGGTGTATGTGTGTGTCTTGCCCAAAGAGCAGAAATGTGTATCCTACAGTTACAGTTACAGTCCCATGGATTGACAGTATTTTGATACTTGCACATGCCTACACATCCATTTCATGCAGGCCTCCCAACATCTTCTCTCCAACTTGCTCTGCTGATGTAATTTACTATAGGTTGACCTGCTGTCTTGTAAAAGTCAGCGGCACTTGAGTAAAGTACTGAGTTCTATAGTCTGTGTAATTAGATAGGTAGGTGTTCTGTTCTCACTGGCCTGGGTATCTAGCCCGAAGAGCAGGAGTATGTATCTACAGCTACTGCTCCAGTCCCATGGATTAACAGTATTTTGATACTTGCACATGCCTACACATCCATTTCATGCATGCTTCACAACATCTTCTCTCCAATATGCCCTACTGATGTCATCCACTATAAATTGACCTGCAGTCTTGTAAAAGTCAGACTTGTGCCATGGTGCGTGTGTAAAATACTGAATTCTGTAGTCTGTGTATTTAGATAGGTAGGGGTTGTATTCTCACTGCAGTCAACTGGGGAGGTGTGTGTGTGTGTGTGTGTGTGTGTGTGTCTGTGTCTGTGTCTGTGTCTGTGTGTTTGTGTTTGTGCTCTTCCTTGACATTACAGAGAGCCTTTTACACCAGCCTGTGGGACACTGTTATTACCATCTTCTCCTCACCAGATGCTGCTGATGTCATCAGCTATATCTGATTTGTGAATGTGCACTATTCCCACCAGGGCAGGGTCAGAGACTGGCCTGGAGACCAGGCAGAAGTCACCTCCTCCTATGCAATCCAGATTACAGTGACATGGCTTTCAGTCTCTCCACATATGTCATGGCATGGTTTGTAGGCCCTGTGTTTCTTGGTGAGAAACACCTGTAGTTTCTCCAGCTACTGCATGTGTCTAGTAAGGTACATGTATAATGGCATTATACTCTATTAGTGTTCTGATGAGGTTTGAGTACAGTGCTGTAATATAATTCTCAGATCTGAATACAATGGCATGACTTATAATGTGCACAACACAGACTTTCAATACTAATGTGGACACTTGGTGGTCAAAGTTCATATTGCTATCTACTTGTGTTCCCAGTGCTTGTATCACTGGATTTCAGCATAGCAGGAATGTTGTCAATGCTCAATGCTGCAATTAGCAGGGAATTCCACTTTCCAGAAGGCCAAAATAAAACACATTTTTGCATTTATTTGTAGACCTTGTGGCTTTGTCACCAATCATTTGTCTGTGTTAGCCCCTCCTGTAGTATGTTATCATCATAGGTGGACCCAGTATGCAAGAATCAGAAAAAGTGGTAAACCAAAGGCCATATACTTTATCCTGAACTGTCAAAAGATAGAGTCCAAACAGTAAAGGGCCAAGCACAGATCCCTGGGGTATGCCAGTGGTGACAGCTGTACTGGTACAGGTTGATTCACCAACTTTCACAGTATGTGTTTTGTCAGTGAGCCAGTTAGTTATCCATCTAGTGGCATAAGGGTTAATCCCCAGCTGGGTGAGTTTCTCAATGATACCTGCATTGGGGGATTGCGTCCAAACCCTAGGCAGATCAGGGTAGCCAGTATGCACTGTCTTACCTTCATCCAGGCCTATCACAAACAGAATCAATGGGCTGTGACAACATCACAGATCACCTATCATGTGACTCACCATATACACCTTCCTGACACTGTTGAATACACACTTCAACACACCCTCCACACAGACTATGTTCCTGTAGAAGGAGGTACATCAACATGCATCCACGTCAGTTGGGGAAACAGCACCCGATGTATGCATGTATAGACACATCCTGACTCTCCTCATCCGTGAGGTAGACCAACATGTCATCATGGACCTTTTACTAAATGGACACTAGTAATTTCCAGACTGTGTGCCACAGACCTGTGTGAGTTGTTAACGCTACGTCATGTCTGTAACATCTATTAGATGTCCTCAAAGAGATCATTGAGGGCATGAATGACAACAGCACTATCATTTTTTGAACTTGACAAGCCCAAGGCATTTGACACAAATCCACACAAAAGTATTCACTCAACAATCTCAGATGTGACCATAAATGCCTATATCACCAAGTGGGGAGACCACTGTATCACATACATAGCATGGAAATATGTTGAAACCTATGAAGTGAACTATATCTCAGGTCTGGTGATCAGGTCTGTACATCATGTCTGTCTGCTAGGCTCTTTCCTGTCCATTATTTAATTCACAGACATCACAAATGACATACACATCCTGTGTCCTAACAGCTATCTGAAAGACTACAAATTGTGGGCAGTCATTGACTCTGACTGTGATATTAGTATAATACAGACAGTATCAACACACACCAAAGATTGCTGCCACAGCCATGAAAACACTTGCAGTGACACAAAAAGGTAGAGGATTTGTTACATCATGAAAACAAACACACGAGCCAAGTATTGTAGATATCACATCCTATAATCAGAACAATAAGTACATATGTGACCTGTGTCCTGGGGTAGATGATATGGAATATACACCAGCATGTGACTACAGTGCTGACTACTCCCTTGTATGTGACACAGCTACTGAGTATGTGAAGGACATCCACATCACAGACCATAATACCTCCGTGGTTCGCAGCCTTCATAACACCAATAACTGAGTACAATACATCCTTCTTCATGTACCTCCCTTCACATATTCCAGTGATGTGTAACTGAAGTATACCACCTTTGCCACAGTGAGCTGTCACACATCTTATTGGCCATGCCTAGGTATTCTTTTTGTGGCATAATCATTACTGTCTGATGATGCGGAAACCCCATCAAGGTGTTACACTAGATACGTGTGATACCTATTCCAGTAATGTACACAGTATATACATAGCTGTTTGAAAACATTAATGACATGGGTAATATTTGTGACAGTGTGGATTGTACTCTCTCTTTCTCTCTCTCGCTCTCTCTTTATATATATATATATATATATATATATATATATATATATGCCATGCACATCAGCCAACGAGCCTGTACTGATCATAATGCCACATACAGGTATAGCAGTGTCCCTCCTAATATCTCCAGCAGATGTTACTATGTCAGGATGGTGTGCATGATTACTGTTAGAGTGCAATGTCATAATAGTTGTATAAGTGTGTTTGTGCAAAACCCTCTCTGATCACTCTAAATCACATATGTTATGTCAGAGATGTGGGATTACTGGTGGTATTATTCTGATATTGTCCATGATTGTGCATGTTTCTTTTAATATTGTTCATGAGCCTTTACCTGTATCCCACTTGCTGAAGATCTCTGCTGAGGTTACACTCATATTCAGGCAAATCAGTTTGCACAGCTTCACAAAATGCACCCTACCCCAGTTGTATATAACATCCCAGATAGATGTCCTCTGTATTGTTCATGGAAGGATGCTTATTTCACACAGACATCCTCCACATTGATATGTAACCTTGTGTGACAGTCACATAATACACATTTTCACTTTGCAGTCCCTACTGTACCATATTGATATGTGATTGGTGTTGCTGCTACAACCATCTTCCATTGATATGCCCTCATCTGCTGTACATTAGGTTGTTTCACCTGTCTCCTTTCCCTGTGTTCATTCCTACAATTCATTTGTATGTCCCTATTCAATACACACACTTCCCCTGAGTGTTTATTTTACATGGCAGTCCATGTATCCTTACAGATCATTTCCAGAACATCAATACAGAATGCAGGGAATGAGATTTCACAATAATCTGCACTGTGGATACACTTCCTTGTACTGTGTTTGGGCCATATACTTAATAATCATACCTCTCAATTGTCCAGATTTTCACAGAATGTTGAGATTTTTGCATTTATATCTTTTGGTATGTTTCTTATCAAATTTGCGGTTTTCTGCCAAATCGCTGGGATGATCTCATGACTGATGTGACTCAATAATTACATACATTTGAATTTCAGACTTCAAATCCTTCAGAACATGTATTTTAACACAACCCCCTGGTTATTCTAATACACTTCTAAAGAGCAACTATGTCAAATATGTCCCTATTTCTGGGTCATTGCACCCCCCCATTATGTTGGCCTTTTTCCAGGTGTCTTGCATTATGAGAAGAAGAGCTATCTGTGAAGCCTTGGTGATCATTGTGGCATTACCCCCAAAACCACAGACATTCAATGCTCTGATTTAAACAGGATGCTATCCATGTTCACTTACATGGTTTCCTGGCTAGCAACACAAAATCACATTTATTTACATTTAAATGCAGTGCTCACCATGAATATGCAATGAGCGCTGGTGCTCACCACACACACGTGTAAACTCCATGTGGGCTTCACAGTAAGCCTACACAGAGTTCATTGAATCCCAGGGTAAATCTTTTATGGATCTGCTTCTAAGGTTTTCCACTCAGACTTTAGTCACTGTGAGGGAATACCTCAAGGTTTTTGGTCTCATTGCATCTGTGATTCTCATGATGCCACTGGCAAGACACCACAAGAAGGATATCTGTATTTCAACCTATTGTGATGAGTCAACCTTACCTCATTTTACATAAGGACAAAGTTTCTTTGAGAACTAATCTCTCTTTAATGCCTAAAGTGTTTTCCAAGTTTATTCTTAATCAAGCTATCCATCTCCCCATTTTCTTTCCTGAACCTAAAAATGAGAGAGGAAGGATACTCAGTACCTTGGATGTCCACAGGCAACTTGGGTATTATCTTGATAGAAATTCAGATAAATTGTTTATTTCTTGTGAAGGTAAGAAGAAGGGATAAGCTGTGTCAAAACAGACTATTCCCAAATGGTCATCTAAGGCTATTGCCTTCTGTTATACTCACCATAACAAAATCTATTCCAACAGGGTTAAGGCCCATTCTGCTGCAACCTTGGCTTCATCTATGGCTTTTTGGAAAGGGTTGGATTCTGTAAATATAGAAGCTGCTACTTGGTCCTCTGTACATATTTTTTCAAAGCACTATAAGCTTGATTCCTTCTCTGTATCAAGAGCAGTCTTTGCCAGGACCATTCTCCAGGGACTTCTGCACTCTTCTCCTTCCACTTCCCAAATTTTGTAAGCTAGGGTAATATATACCATATAGCTAAGACTACTGCAGCAGTGATCAGTATGATGAACAAAGTACAGTTCTTTAAGTTGAACTTGCCATATCAGTAGATGTTTGTATGATCACTGCTGCAGTTCATCTTATGATAAGTACAACTGACACAACTGTACTTTTCCTGAATCGTAAACTCCCTGCTCATTGCTGCTAGCCAGCAGGCATTCATGTATCTGATCCATTATTTTGCATTGTCTGCATTGAACTTAATTTGCCATTTTCTAGCCCATCACCAAATTCGGCCTGCTCTGTTTTCATCCTTTAAATTATGAATCTCGTTATACAAATTTTGTGAAAACAGTAAAAGCCAAAACAGTGTTACTTGTAGCAACATTGAAGTGGACTGGTCTCAGTACTGACTCATCTGGTGCCCCATTGGTCACCAAAATCTTGTATGAATGAGCTTTTATTATGACCACCTGTTTTTTCGGGCGTAACCTAAGTGTTGTATTCACAAGTAAGCAAATACCCATCTACTGCTTCCTGAAAGTCAAAACTACAGCAAGAACAGTGTGGTTAGCCAGAGTAGTTGAAAGGACCATAAAGATCCACCCAACTCTTTTCTAAATTTGTATCCACTGGCAGATGCAAGGTGCCTCATGAAGATGCCCAGGAAGGAATCACCATAGCTTTTTAGAGGAGAATCCTGAAGATTCCTACAAATTGAAAGGTTGAAGATGAGTTGAGTGAGGCATATAATTAGTCCCTGTACCCTGGAAATACAAATGAACTATAGCACATCATTAATAGTAAGTTCCATTTCCTAAAGCTCTGATTAGTGTGGTACCTGGTCGATGATGTTCCACAGTGTTAAATGGTAGAACGTAGCCTGTGCAAAAAGATCAGTTCAATGGAAATAGTTCATCAGATGCACTAAGCTGACTTCACATGACAATCAGATTTTGTTGGCATGGCTGCCAGTATGCCAAAGGCATTTGCTTTTACATGTATTGAGCATGCCCAGTAATTTTTAACTAGTAGGTAAAAATGGCTGAAATTATTAAACACATTCTGAATATGATATTCTTCTACATTATGATTGCTGGATATTAGGATTAACAAACATTTGACAAAAGAGACATTAATATATTTTTCATTTAGCTACTAGAAAAAAAAATCTTTCTAGATTGAACCAGCTCACTCATGAGAAAGAGAATTTTCTCTCACCACACAATGTTCACTTATCCTTGAAACTATGTAAATTGCAAGTACTGACTAAATGGCAACAAGGGGAAAATTCAGCTACAGGGCCCGGGGAATATGCCATTGTCTTATCATTGTTACACTTTCCGGTTCTTTTTTAATCTTGTCCTTTTCATTTACACAGTTCTTGGTTATATAATTGTTCTGACCCTGGGTAGCCTCACTTAATTAGATCATATCATATTTTTAACAATCTATGAAAGCTTGCAACTTCTCCTTTCTATACTCTTAGTCAATGTGTGTTTACTGTAAAAGCCACTGATGAGTGTAACCAAATGACTGAACAAAATGTCCTTTCAAGTGAATTGTTTATTGTAACATACTATGCTTCTTATAGTATATTTACTTTTTGTTCCGTTCTTGGCCTTGAAGCTGTACCTTATTAATTTTTTGACTTTGTACTGTACTTTATTAACATGTGTATTGTATTTCATGTATTTGCTGTACTAATCTTTGTGATGCTTTTCTCCCCAGGCCTCCGCTGAAAATGGGATCCATGCCCAGTCAGACAGTCCCAGTAAACAAATGTAAAATAAATAAAAGAAGAAAAATTATGTGAATTCTAGAAGTATCATAATTCTGATCTGTAAGGATATTAGAATTTCAGTTTTCTCTTTCTCAATGATGTAATTCATTATTATTTCCTATGAAAAAAATTATGAAAAAATGCAACAAAATACAGAATTAAAAATAAAATGTTCCATGGTTTAATATGTAATTCTGATGTATAGTCCTGAGCCATATTTAATAGAGCTGCAGTTGGTCTTATTCTGAAGTGGAGAGTGCAATTGTTATTAAAATGTCATCTACGAAACTAAGGTCCATTGAATATGTCTAACATTTTTCTTTAAGACTGGAGACAGTGATGTCTGCCTTTAACATCAGCAGTTGAGCATGTTGAATGTAGTTTCCCAAAGACATACAGTACATTTAGAGCTTAGTTATTCAGTCTTCAAGGAGTCACTGCATCTCTTGAGAAAGGATATGACAGTCAATTTTTGGAAATGAGAAACATGCAAAAAGACAGACCCCGGGATTCATGAAGCTTGCACCAGGCGCACGCATAGCGTAGGCGTTATAACGCCAAATATGGCTGCCGAGCGATTCAGGTATGATCTAATTCCACGTGCACTACCGGCGTACGCCAGATCTGCGCAGCCCCCGGCGTAGGTATGCAAATCACCCCATGTGCAGTGTTGCACCATGCAAATGAAGGCATATAGCAATTCGTGAAGTGGTGCAGGTGTAGCGTAAGCCCACGGAAATGTAAACCAAAAAACACGGTTTACATTTTCCCAAACATAACATTGGAGCTATGGAAGAGGGCCAGACCCAGGTATCACAATGTGAACATATGCCAATGGCGAAATACACAGCCAATGGCATAAGAAAAGATGCACAACATGTAAATAACAACATTTAATGTCATGTCCACAGTAACGCACAGCAGAACCGCAGGGCATGTGTGCGGAAGCTGTAACATAAAGAAATAATATAAAAATGTCATAAAATCGCAACGTAATAGAAATCAGGTTTACAGCATAACACACAATGGTAGGCATGGAACACCACAACCAAGGTGCAAGGGTTGCTAAGGGCTTGCGATAGTGTTCGGCACGGTAACTATGAATTAGTAGTCAATGCCATGCAAATGAGGCAGATAATACTGAATCGCAAATGTCCCGCCGGAGGAAGGTTGTACCATACGGCGCAGCGGTATAACACCGAGGAGTGGCTCAGAGGAGATACATGACATCAGCAGAGGGGTGTGCCACTGTAGCACTAAGCCATTGGAGCATTGCAAATCTGGCCTATCCGTTGCTAAGCAAAGCTGCAGGATAGGGGTGGGGAGGAATCGTTTAGCTGAGAGCACACATGGTGGCCAAAAGCGCATGTGAACGAGGATGAAAACGTGCCCGAAACCCAGTAATCGGACGCACGCGCCACAAACAATAGCAGAAACAGGAAGGTCAGGGGAAGAAAAGGAAATGCAGAAGTAGGGTAATTGGAGTACTAATGAGCAATCAACACCAATCAACCCACGAAGGCCAATCGACGGCAGCTGGCAAGTACGCTTGCAGAAACCTGCAAAACAGGATAGAGGAGGCATGTGAATGCAAAGAAAGGAGGGGAGGTATTGGATTGCAAAGGTAGGAGACCTGACACAGCAGAGCAAAGCAAACCGACAGCAGACCGGCAGTAGCACACATAACGCAAGATACGCCAGGTCCAGGAAAGCACAAATGAAAGTAGGCTGCAGGATGCACGCCAGAAAATGGTAGGTGCAACGCGCAGAAATGTAAAGGGAAGGTCAAGAGGTAATCCACGGCAGGCAAATGGAATTCAACACCAAAGGCACCACAATAGTAGTTCCGGCAGTAAAACACATAACATAACCTGTAGCTATGAACGTACATACACACCCTATGACATCATCGGTGTTCACAGCGCTATAGTATAAAGTGTGTAAGCACCCAACACACACTTGTGTATTCCCAAACACCGCACCATAGGTGTAAACATACGGGGAACTTTTAAAATGTACATGTTGGGAGCTGCCGTAGCTGTGATTCATCAGCATGTGTTAGAGACTGACGGTGTTGTGGAGGATGATGCCGACAACCACCGCAGGCCTCGGAGGAGAAGGAGAATGTTCAGAGCAAGGGTAACCTACCAGGGGCTACATGACCTGGAGACAGTAGAGCGTTACAGGGTGGACAGGGACATCTTACAGCAAATAGTGGAGCTGTGCCGGCCACGCCTGAGAACCAGAAACAACAGAGGGGAACCCATACCAGTGGACACTAAGGTATGTGTAAGCCTGTGAATACTGGCCACAGGTACCTTTCAAAGGCCAACTGGAGATATAATGGGTATCTCACAGGCTTCAGCATCCAGGGTACTACACCAGTTCCTGGATGCCGTGTTACCACATGCCAATGAGCAGATATACTTCCCCAGAACTCAGGAGGAGTTGGCCAGCAATATGCGTCACTTCCACCATGTGGCACAATACCCAGAGGTACTGGGTGCGATAGACTGCACGCACATACAAATCAAATCACCACCCGGTGAGCAGGGTATGCGCTACATAAACCGCAGGGGATTCCACTCCATCAACTGCCAGGTCGTGTGCAATGCCCAGGGCATTATCATGGATGTGTGTGCTGGCAGCCCTGGAAGCTACCATGACTCCCATATCTGGCATGCCTCACAGCTGTATCAGGTATTTGTCAGGGGGGACATCCCACATGGCCATCTCATGGGGGATGCTGGCTCTGCACTGGAGCCATGGATGATGACTCCCATCAGAAATGCACACACACCCATGCAAGAACGCCATAATGAGGCACACGGACAAACCAGAATCATCATAGAGCGTGTGTTCGGGATGCTGAAATCACGGTTCTGGTGCTTGGATATATCTGGTGGAGCCTTGCAGTACTCTCCAGGCATGTGTGCCCACATCATCATAGTATGTGCCATGCTACATAATATGATCCTGCGGAAGCAGCTGCAGCAGGGACAAAATGGTGAAGGCCCTCATAGCCCACCACAATTGCCAAGGCCAGTACAGGCACAGAGGGATTCAGACCATGAACACACTGTGCCAGCCCCAGTAGGCAGACGGAGGCATGCCCAATATGCCTACGCCTTGGCAAAGAGGGAGCGTATAGCACATACACTGACCATGTAGGCCCCTACGGAATGACACCTCTCCACCTGCACACACAGTGTGTGTGTGTGTGTGTGTGTGTGTGTGTGTGTGTGTGTGTGTGTGGTTGGATGAGTGAATGTCTCTGTCAGTGCAATTGTGTGAAGGGGAGGCTGTGTATGTGTGTGTGTGTGTGTGTGTGTGTGTGTGTGTGTGTGTGTGTGTGTGTGTGTAAGCTGTCATATAAACTCCCCTAGACTAACGAGTAAATGCTACAACATTAGTGGGCACTAGACCTCAGGAAAATGTATTTAATAATTTCAAGTCACTTATAAAGTTAATATATCATTTTTCAGCACATAAGACATATGGGGGGGGGGTAATAGACACCCAGGAGGTGAAACATTATTCTAAGTCACTTAAAAAGTTAACTAAACAACAGGTTATGCCAGATTCAAGATGTATGGGGGTAAAAGCAAACACCACGGACCCTAACTCATTAAAAAAGGAAGTGGGGAAAAAGAATTGAACTGTATACCCATGGCACAGAGTGCCCCTCCTTTCCAATATAGTGCTTTAATTCTCTTTGCTAACATTAGACGTCATGGATATTCTTTATATATTACCATAAGTCAGAAAAAAAAAACGGGGGAAAAAAGTTTCATACCACTTATTCTCTATCTTAATGATGGGGTAATTTACTGATCAAGTCACTCTGACACCAGCATTCAATGCCAACTCCAGTCAAACTTACATGAGCTGCACCAATGGGTCATAAGCCATAAGCTACTCAACCCCACCAAGACCAAAACTTTCCATTTTGGAATGCCACAGAAAATTCACCAAGCACCTAACTCTTTAACTATCTTTGAGCTACACAACCATTTTATAGAGACAACCTCCACCTTCAAATACCTAGAACTATGGCTTGATCAATCACTAAACTTCCATTTCCACATAGACAAAGTGCAAGCCAAAATAAAATCCCTTCTCCATTGGCCCAAAAAATCCCCCTTTTCCTTCCCAAATAGCCAGAACAGCCACTGGTAGAGTCCTCCTTTCTCATCTTGAATATGGGCTCACAGTTAGTGTTTCTCCCTCCAAAAAAAACATTTTCACACTCCAGACTATCTAACAGCATCTGATGATTCATTACAAACCCACCTCTCTGTGAACATCACTGTATCACCCTAGAAAAAGCCAAATGACTACCCATGAAACAAAAATCTAAGCTACTTTTAGGATCCCAGCTATACAAACTACTCCAGCTCCACACATTTACTCCCCTTGCAGCTATACTTCATGAAAAAACTCCTCATACAACCTGAGATGCTAGTCACAAGCCACACCAACTCTTATTACCCACAGCACTGTACATGCTTTCTCTTCTCAGGCACCTACTCCTTGGCAAGCTCTTCCCATTAACATTAAAGCAATCAACACTCATTCCAAATTTAGATTGCAATTCAAAGATTACTTTTTCATCCAAGTCAAAGGTTCATGCCTCAACACAGGACATATGACTTAACTTCTCTCCTTTCTGTGTCTCTTCTCCTCTCCCAAGAGTCACTGAAGATAAATTTACACTTTAGATACTAATATATATATATTATGCATTGAGCTGTGCTTCTTCACTAGAATGTATATACACTGTTTTTTCTGTTATAATTATAACCTATATATATATTATAATATTATGGGTAGTGCAGTGGGGCAGCAGTTAATGTTGTTACCACACAGCAAAAGGTTCTCCACTTCAATTTTCGGCTGGGGTGCATTCTTTGTGGAGACTGCATGTCCTCCATGTGTTTGCGTCAGTTTCCTCTGAGTGCTCCAGTTTCCTCTCTCATTCCAAGCATTTCTTCCAGGGCCTCCGCTGAAAAATAGGCTTTGCCTAGTCGGACTTTCCCCAGTCAACAAATATTAAAAAAAATAATATTAATTACTCTGAACTACTCTGTCATTTCTTACATTTCTGTAGTTTTTTTTAATGTTTTGTATTTCACCCAGCCCTCTGCTGAAATCGGTCAATGTTGATCAGTGCACTACCCTGGTAAACAAATAAAAATAAATAAACTTTGCATCATTGGATCAAGAAGAACCTCGTTATCGGTGCTTTAGTCCTACGTGCTACAGAGCAACTCTTACAGTGAAAACTGTTCTAAATAATAAGTATGGAACTGCAGTCTCTGGTTTTATTGACTGACTGTAATAGTCCATCAGATAAGAGAAACTGGGAAGGTACCAGGCAAAATCAAGGAAATTCTGTAAAATTAGGGAGATGTGAGAGGGATGGAGGCATTTGTGTGTGTGTGGGGGGGGGGGGGTATACCAATCAGTGGTAGTGATCAAGAATTCCAGACAAAGCTGGGAAAACTGGTAGATGCTGCCTAGGAGATTTTATAAATATTAGTCGGTGTAATATAAACAGTTAATAAGGCAATAGGTGCACTTTCCAAAAAGTTAGAGAAATGAAACTCTGTCTGGCAGTAATGAATGACTGTAATAATCCATGATTTATGAGGGGCAGGAGAAAACATAAAAAGTATAGATTAGGAACATGGTGCAAACTAAGGGAGAGGTAAAAGGTATGTCAAAGAGAGTGTGCATGTGTGTGCATGTGTGTGCGTGTGTGTGTGTGTGTGTGTGTGTGTGTGTGTGTGTGTGTGTGTGTGTGTGTGTGTGTGTGTGTGTGTGTGTGTGTGTGTGTATGTGTGTGATGATGGTGCCTATCCAATGCAATCCATGAGATACCAGAGATGCTTACTGCCAAAAATTGCTGCGTAGCACTAGTGGTACCAACACATGATTTAGAGATATACAAATTAGTCAATATTGAGGTCTTTCTTTTTTGCTGCTAACATTACTTCCTAATAGCATTTGCCATGATCACAAAAACAATATGTTTTGGCCAAAGCTCTTACCACCCGTAGCGGGATTCTTTCTGAATCCCATGATTTGTTTCTGTATAAAAGTGATCTTTTATTTTTTGAATATGTCCAGGCATAAATATGTTTTTAAAATTGATTTTTTAATTAAAATATATAAGTACCCCTTGGTCTTTGGTTGTAGTAGCCCAGTCCAAGGAAGTTGTATAAACAATAATGCTAGTAATAGTCTTTAAAAAATTATGAACATTTACTGAACAATTTGGCAATACAGACTTTTAAATGCAAAGGGCAAAAATTACCAAAAGTAGTTAGTATTTTGGGGATAGACCTTCTTAAATGTTTTGCAGTTAAGTGGTTAATAGCATTTTTCATACTCAAATGAGTTTGTACACAGTATGTTTGCATATTCATTTTAATTTTTTGTTAAACATAAACTCTACTCTGTAATTATATCATACTTTTTAGAATTTTTTCCCCAGGCTAAAACTAGAATGGACCATGTTGAGCAGCAATCTGCCCCAGTTTGTGTAGTGGCTATCTTTGGACCACTGGACAATACTTCTGCTGATTGATGCCAAGTGTGGTATCCTCATCAGTGAAAGACCTAGAGTCATAGAAGCAATGCAAAGCAACATGCTTCAGCTCTGTGATTTGTACATATACATCTGAGGCAGGACTGCTGATGGATGCTATCTGTGGCGGTGACTACCATGTACCCTGAGTGAATCACACATAAGATGTCAAGCTCCAAACATTATTCATACCAGAGGTCCTGCCTGCCCCTCAGCACTCACCTCATATGTGGGGGAATGTGTGCAAGTACTCCAGTGTTAGTACTAATGATAGTACCACTGTGTAATTTGACTGTGCCGTGTGCACGCTCCCATCATCGTCAGCCACAGATGACCTGCGACACTGGACATGTTCCAACCTTGTTATGCTGGCCACTGCACAAGTGGAACCTGTGAAAGCAAAAAGATAACACAGTGCTGGAACATAGGCATCAACTCCCCCAAACTAACACACACTTCCTAGTATATGTCAACACTGTGAAAAGCACATAGGCACATACATGCATTGTCTTGTATTTGCAGGTCCGATGTACCTGGAGGATACATATGCATAGGTCTTGTACTGATTAAGTCCTTCACAAAGGCAGTTTAGTGTACAATATAGAAATATACCTGCTATTATTCATCTGGTGTATCCCCTATAAGTGCTTGGGCAGTCATCATCAGACCAACTCTTATATTCAAGCCTCCAGGACATATGATGGCCTGCTTACATTCCCAGTTATGGAATCCAGAAACTCTTAGGTTCATAGGTGTGTACTAGGCCCTGGAGCCTTTACAAGCCTAGCCCATAGGCTAGGCTTATAAAGGCCACCTCTGTGAACTCCTTCTGTATTAATTGTCCATTTTCTATGTTGTGCTTGTCTTTCACAATATCTTGTGGCTTTGTCTTGGCATGCGGTTTCATATCACATCACTAAACCAGTATTAGTGTCCTATTATGGCCACTGACAAAACTGTTATGTTACTCTGCAGTAGTGCCTGCAACACCTGTCCTGGAAAGCCTTGTCAATTTTTTTCCAATAAAATTTTTATTATTATTTTTTTTTTTTGTGCAACAAATACAAGCAAGGTAAAATTTTACATTTGGGTACTTCAGTAATAGTTACACATGTAAGTCCAAACAACAGCTAACAACTACTATTTCTAACTCTAATCACTATATACAATATCTACAAGAAGTGCTACTAAAATGTGTGAGAAAGAAGAATCCAAGAAATATTGTATTGATCAATTGACACATTGTATATTAGAAAATACCTAGACATATTTGAGAGATATAATATTATTTGCTTAAAATTTACTTGGGCCTTACTAAGTTCTAATCTCCGGGTAAATTGTTCCGCTATTTCTATCTATTATCTAATCTCCAAGAATGTGGTCAAAGAGAAGTATCCAGAGTTTCTGGTAGTAAGCTCATTTATTTAAGGTTCTTATAATTAGTTTCTGAGAGGATATATATTTGGTTGCCATATCCCTAAATCCCTTCCATGAAAGCTGGGTATGATCTAGCCAGTTTTTGGTTAGATATAGTTTGATTAATGAGCAGAGGGTGATTAAAACATGATATTTAAATTTGGAGAGCTTGAGATCTGAAATATGAAGGACAGCAAGTTCCTAAGATAGGGTTGATTTTTGATAACCTATTTTTTCTAAACATACCTTTAGGGAGCACCAACGCTTGTGGGAGTATTTACAGAACCATATGACATGTAGAAGGTCAGCATGGGAAAAAGAACAGCATGGGCAGCATGGGGAGACTTTGGGATCGGATTTGTTCAGAATAGAAAGAGTATAATAAGTATTATTATTAATCATTAGTTATGTATAGGCAAGCTTTTTGACTGGAGATAGCTTAAAAGTGGATTCAGTAGCTTTGAGATTCTGCTCTTCTGTCAATTCACTATCATGTTGGTCCCAGTATTTAGAGTATAGGAGTTAGGATTCATACGTCTTAGAGTTGACCAGTTTGTAGGTATTAGACAGAATTTTTCTCTGGCTAGGTAGACATTCAAAGACTTCTACTAGTCCAGTTATATCTTTTTCGTTGGTAGGCCTGTCTTTGATTAGTGTTAAAATGATCTCCCTAATCTGATGCAGAATAATAGTGTATCTATTATTCACTTTAAGTGCATTTTGTAGTTCTCGCATCAATTTCCCTCTGTGTTTATGTATATCCCAAACTGTACAGTCTTTAATTAGCAGATAGTCAATGAGATTTAACCACTTATTGTTGATTTTGATGTTAGGATTCAGGTGGATGGGTTGAAGAAGAGGTAAGGCATTATCTAATTTTATGGATATTATTAGGTCTTGGAAGGGTTTTTATTTTCTGTTTTAAGATATTGTTTATCTTGATATTTCTAAGATTAAATGGGGCTATGAAGGGGAGGACTTTTGGATTTATGTTGAAACTGACCATGTGTTGGTGCCAAATTTTAACCCAGGATGGAGAACAAGATTCTCTATCAGTACAGAAATTTGAAATTCTGTTAGCACATATGATTTTAATATAGAACAGTAGATCTGGTAAGCCTAGTCCTCCTTTTTATTTGGGATAGATCAGTTTCAAGTAACGTATTCTGACCGATTTGGGAAACCAAATAAATTTGGCGAGTTCCTTATTAATTTTCTGGAAGAATTTGTTTGGTACAACAGAATTTGATACATTGAAGTAATAAAGTAATCTTGGTAGAATATTCATCCTGATGATTGCTGCTTTAGACAACATAGAGAGTTTTAGTTGTTGCCATCTACAGAGATCTTGAGTGATACTGGTAGACGTTTTAAGTAAGTTGTTCTGAAGCATGGATGCATGGTTGTGCTCATAAAGGACTCCTAAATATTTGAAAGAATAAACTATTTTGTAGGGTGTGTCCGGGAAGTAATTCTCTTTGTGGTTTAAAGGGTTAATGGGAAATACATGAGATTTCTTTTCATTGATTCTGTAATTTGAAACCCTCGAGAATTTGTTAATTGAAGCAACTATCTTCCCTAAATCTGTATTAGGGTACTCAAAGTAGATATTTAGACCGTCTGTGAAGGCAGATAAGTTTACTTTAGTGTTTAATATTTTAGGAACTGAATGGAAAGTTTTTTGCGAGATGTAGATAAAAAAGGGCTCAATGCATAAATTAAATATGTAAGGGGAGAGCGGGCAGCCTTGCTTTGTTCCATTAGAAATTTTTATAGGATTTGATAACGTTTTGTTAATATAAAGATATGTATGTGAATTATTATATAGGGTTTTTATCAGGTTAATAAATTCTTTGGGAATATTGAATTGGGATAAGGATGCAAATAAGAAATTCCAGTTAACTCTGTCAAAAGCTTTGCAAACATTTAATATAAATGCATGTCTCGGGTTTCTTTCATACTTAGTGAGTTGAATCATAGATTCTAAAGTTAATGTGTTGTTCCATGTATGCCTATTGCACATGAATCCAGATTGTTCAGTGGATAATAAGAGGGGCATTACCTTTTTGAGTCTCTACGCAAGAAGTGAGGATCGGATTTTAATATCAACGTTCATGAGGGAAATTGGTCTTTAATTATGTGTGTTAGATTTGTCCAAGTTATTTTTGGGGATAAAGATTGTTTTGGAGTTATTAATATAGAGATCAGTGATGCCGTTGAGTTTAATGTAATTACATATTTTTAGAAGGATAGATGACAGTTTTAGAGTAAAGGTTTTATAGAAGTCTGTTGTGTACCCCTATGGGCCCAGGGCCTTGCCTGGTTGTAGTTTACCAATTGATAAGTGGGGCATTAAGGAGCTTCACCTGATTATCCTTTAATTTAGGAAATACGAGATTATTTAAGAAACTCTCGATCTCATTGCTAGGAGTTTGATGTGTATTTGTCCCATAGATCTCTGCGTATATCTGCTGGAATAATTCTATAATTTATATGTCTGGGTTGAAGATTTTAAAATAGTATTGAAGTAGAGTTATCCTAGATACTTCCTGTTTTTTCTCAATTATTCTAAGATTGTAGATGGAACTTGAGCCCACTCAGAGTACTTGGCTATGGATTTAAGTTCTTAAAGTGAGTAATTGTGTTGGTGTAGTTTGAATAGTTCTTTTTGTATCTTATTAATTAGCTTCTCTAAGTGAGGATTTTGGTTCCTCAAATAATTATTTTCTAGATCTTTATGTTCAGAGACTAACTTGTTTTCTTTTTCTTTTCCCACTTTTTTAAAATAGGAGGCTTTTTGAATCAGTATTCCTCTAAGTTAGCTTTGCAAGCCGCCCACTGGATGTCATATGGAATGTCATAGTTCTCCATATTTTCCTCAAACTCTGTTAATCTGTCTGATATCTCTTGAATGTGACATTTGGAATAGTATGTATAAATACTATTTTTTTGAGGTCTTCACCAAAAGAGATGGGATCAGTGAGGTTTAGATCTGACATAAGTTCAGCTAGGGCATGTGATGCTTGAGGATTTGTTGTGTTCGAGTTACTAGTGTAATCCGAAGCTGGGTCTATAACTGCATTCCAGTCCTCTCCTAAAATGTAGTGATGATGTGGGAACCTACAAAGCAGATTGTATATTTCAAGAATGAAGTGTTGCTGTTTTGCGCATGGACCATATACATTCAGAAAAAGGGTTGGCTTTTTTGATAGGGGGTTTAGGGCTGTGAAATATCACCATCTTCCATTCATGTCAGATTTAAATTCTATGATAGTTTCCTGGAAAGGTTTTTTGATTATGATAGCTGTTCCTTTAGAATTAGAACTGTCCCCAGATGAGATAATGGATTTAACCCATTTCCTGTTTATATCACCTTCCCAATCTTTCTTAAGCATCTGTGTTTCTTGTAAAAGACAGATATTTGCCTCAGATTTAAATAATAAATGCATCAGCAGTTTTCTTTTATTTTTGTCTTGCAATCCTCTCACGTTCCACGAGTCTTTTGTCCACATTATTAAAATCTAGGTTGCAGCATTAGTATTATCTGATTAATTTTGGTGTGATCACTATCTTTGTAGGCCCAAAGTTTCTTTTTTGTAGATATATTGGTATCATCTCCTACATTAGTAGCACTTAATTTTTAAACCCTATCCATGTGCCTAACCACCTCAACTCCTTGTTTGAAAGAGATCGAAATAGGGAGGTTACTGAATGAGCAAAGGCTGAAGAATGTTTGGTCAAAAAAGGACTGTAACCTATAAACTTTAATCTATTTAACTGTTTGAGTCACAAATTCCTCCAAAACTATAATACATGAATCCAATTACACCAAGATTAGCCATCCTTTATCCTGCTTAGGATATCCACTTTCCTCCTAATTGTAAGTGATGCTAAAAGCATGAACAATTTTTGGATTGGACATTAATATTACATGTGAAAATGGTTCCAATATGAGTATTTCCCATTGTTTGAGACTGGCTTAAACTAGGGGAAATTGTTATATATTGAGCTCTATAGTGACCCATTATTTGTAATCCAGATTTGTTGTTCAGATTAAGAACGTAGAGACTCAAACATTTAAGATCTTGTCATTGAGTTATTGTGACCTAAGGCTACTTGAGGGTCTGACGTAAGGCTTAACATGGATATTGCCTGGGACTTGGCTTAATTTTGTAACATAGCTGTTGTAATCAAGCGTAGTATCATGTGATACCCAGATCTCTATTTATATCTTTTCCAACTATGAGGTGAGGATCTAGAAACAGTGTAATAGCATAGTAAAATACAGTAGAAAAATAAATTCATATCATGTAATCTAGTACCAAAACAATCTACTACTACTTGTGAATAATATACAGAAATACATTAGTCTTTCCAATAAAGAGAAATAGGTCTTTGTATGCTGTCAATGAATATGACTGTGTGATAAAAACAGCATTTATCTCGCATAGCCTTGTATTTCCGTCCCATCTCCTAAGTTTATCTTGTTGATGTCAGCAGAAGTTTAAGACAGCAATGTAATAACAACATAATAACAATATAGTAACATAATAGAAGCACTATATACAACTTATTCAGATTGGTGTGATGCAGGGCCACCGACCTGGGGGGTTTCAGATCTCTTTGGATACATACAGGTCTATTGAATATGATAAATGTCCAGTTCTCTGAATGCCCCCCTCTGAGCAAGGGGAGAGGAACCTTATCTTGAAATAACTAATAAAGACATCAGTCATAGAAGGTCCTAATATTATAATAAGATATGCCATGGCAGCTTAAAACCGGAATAGAGCTTGACTAACCAAGCTTCAATACCGCCACAGGATTAAGGTATTTGGCACCATAAAGATGTAAATAAGGGTTGGTTTCTCCATCCCCCTATGCCTCAGAAAATCCTCGGACTGTCGCAGAACAAATTTGGCTTAAATCCTGTTATTTACTACATATGGCCTCTTCTTTTCCGAGTGGAGTGAAGAAAGAACAGGCTATTTCATGCCTAGAGAGTGAAGGCTGGGCATTTGTGAAGGAGCAAAATGAACTCTGTCTAGCCTTATAAAGTATCATTTTCAGTGAGGAGTTACATCAGCCATTTCAAGAATGAGTGTTAACATAGTCTCAAGGTTAGAGTTAAGTAAGAGCGTTTTACCTTTTCTTCGTTTTCTGCTGAAATGCATGCTGGATCATTTCCATAGGCCTTGGTCATAATGGATTTGTGAGGTATCAAGGAGTGACACTTGGTGGAAGAACAGGAAATTGTAACTTATATGAATCCCTACTGTACAACATCTTCTTCAGCTTTAGTTCCTAGGTACTGACACCCATACTACTGGGCTCACTTCCATTTTTTAAATCAAGTTTAACTCTATTTTTTACCTGGATCGAGTGCTCTAACTATGCATAAAAAAGGAAAAGCTGAAGGATTACCTTGTGATCTGAGCTAGTGGAAGGATAATTTTACAGCAAGAGGGATTCATCACTCAGTGGCATTTCCAAAACATTTAATAAAGGCTGTTTTTCTTCCTGAGGTGAGTCAACCACAATCTTAATTTCATTGTTGAAGAAGATTAGGGTATTTGGATAGCGCATTTGAAATTTGATTTTACATTTGATCAACTCAGAGCAATATGGTGAGAGACTTTGCTGCTTTTCCTTGATTGCTAATGGAAGGTCTTCAGCCAAAGTGATTCTGTGGCCATTCCAGTAAACTTGTTTTTTGGCAGCAAGTAAAATTCTTTGAGTTTCTTGATAGTTCAAGAGTTTGACGTACACTTGCCTTGTGTGGCAGTCTTGCTTTTTATGTAGTGCTCGGTGGGCCCTTTCAATTGTAATCTCATTGGCACTTTCACCATTTTGTAATAATGACTCAAATATCTGTTTGGCAAGTTTGATTAGCTGATTGTGTTCCCACCTCACAGCAAGAGGTTATCTGGTTCAATCCTTGGCTGGGGTGCCTTCTGTGTGGAGTCTGCATGTACTCCCTGTGGTTACGTGGGTTTCCTCTGGGTGCTCCGGTTTCCTCCCACATCCCAAAGACATGCTATAGGTGGATTGGGCACTCTAAATTGGCCCTAGATATGAGTGCATGCATGTGTGTGCCTTCTGTGGAAGGTTGGGTGCCGGGCTGGCAACTCGGCAAAGTAAAACTCCACTGCCAATCATAAGCAGACAGGTGAGCTGCTGTGGTGACCCCTAACTGGGAAAAGCCAGAAGAAGATTAGCTGATTGTGTTCATATATCTCTGGCAGTCCTCTTATCAAAATATTATTACACCAGCTCCTAGCTTCCAGATCAGTGAGAGCCTGCTGCATTACAGTTAGTAGGGAGTTTTTGGTGCTCAGATCCTCTTTTAATTTTCCTATTTGATATTCATTAGCTTCTGTTTTGGTCTCGATTTGGTCCATGCGCTCTGCTATTTGAGTGATTTTATTGCCAAAGCTAGAAAGTTGTTGGGAAAAGCTTTGGACTGCTGTCTTGAGAGGTAAAAGGGCTTGTTTAAGTTCGACCATGTGAATGTTAGTCTCAGATATTTGCTTAGCATTTGGGTTAGAGGTTTCTTGCTGTTGTTTAGTTGTTTTTTTTTCTCTTAGATATGATTTCCTTTTCAGGAGAGGCTATTGCTGATAGTTTCATTTTGGTGATTTGAGTCTCCATATTCTCCAATTCCTTTGACATTTTTAATAGTTTTCAGGTCTTGAGTATAGCTTGTAGTCTGCAGTGTTGGCACCTTTAGGCCTATAGCTTACACGTGATGAGAAGTCCTGGAAATACTCAGAGATAAATATGTGATTTTTCAAGGTTAGTGCAGTCGGGAGACCCCTCTTTTAGGTCAAAATCAGTTGGAGCTTGTTGTTATTTTTGACATTGTTACATGCTCTTCGCAGTTGTATACATTTTAATGTGGTTTTAAAGGTTTTTGTAAGGAGCTCCATGGATAGGGTACTTACTGGATGTCCACCATCTTGGAATCCCAAGCCTCGCCAATTTTACCCTTATTCATGTTGTGCTTAGCATGTGTATGAATAGACTGTGCAATATCTCCTCCTTCCTGGTTGGTAAAATGCTCCAGCAATTGCCTGTATTGTGGACTCATGACAAGATATGCAAACTTGTGAGTTACAAATGTTGGTCATTTCATGTGTACGTAACAGTCCTTGGCTGACCCATATGTATCTGCACTGGCCCCATCCCTTCCGTAGCCATCTATCTAACTCCTGTTACCATTCCCCCACTGTTTATAGTGACAGCAGGAATGGCCAAGTTATCACTGCCTACCATCCTGCATCATTGTGCACAGAGCTGATCATGTTAATGTATATCCTGCTTACTTTTGCTACATCCATTCTCATGGTTTCACCTATGCATAGGTCCATTATGTCCCCTGTAACATATCTAAGACTCTCTATGCATAGCCCACAGTGTGACTCAATGTAGTTATGTACTTCAGGCAGGAGATGTATGCCCTGCCACACAGGGCCTTCTTGGTGAACATATATCTGCCATGCTGTGGTGCTGTTTCCTGTCACACTGAGTCATCCAGGTGCCATGTGCATGTCATACCCTTAAAGTGTGTGTCCTGCTATGGTAAGTCCCCCAGGTGGGTATTTATCAGTCATGTCCTTGAGCTGTGTGTCCTGCCACAGTACGCTGTCCAGGTGAACATATACTTCTATGCCCTTGAGCTATGTTACCTGACCCACATCAACTTGTTCATCTCTGCTTTTGTTTTTGCCATCTAGCCTGAGTGTTCTGCACAGTGTAGGAGCAGATTACCATTTATTTTATCCTCCTTCACTATGTCTGTATGATGACTGAATGCTTGTCCAGTAGATTTCTATTCATAGGTTCATAGGTAGGCACTAGGCTATTGGCCCTAGGGCCTATATAAGCCTAGCCAAACAGTACCCTGGCTTTTGCCACCCAAGAAAATTATTTTCCTGTGCCCCTGTCAAGCAGAGCCACAGAAGTGATCCCCGGGGTGAATTTCCTATCTCCCATCCAATCATCAAGATTTTTCTTGAAGAGTGCTAATGAGGAGCTTTGCTTGATATAGATAGGTAGTTTGTTCCAGAGTATGGGAAGTCTCTGGGACAGAAATCTATCCCTCCAGCATGTTCTGTTTATTGTGGTGACAAGGTTTAGGTCCCTAGAGCATGTAGCTCGGAGGGATTGGGATTTCTTTACGTGGAGCATGTCCAACAGCTCTGGGTTTGACATAGCTTTGTATGTTAGGCAGAGATCACCTCTGAGTAGGCGATATGCGACGGAGTAAAGCTGGAGTTTTTTTAGACGGTCTGCGTAGGGCATCTGTTTGAGGCCGGTAATCCTCTTTATGAGGTATTTCTGTGGCCTTTCCAGTTGTTGTAGATGTCTTGTGAGGTACATACCAAAAGAGGTGTTGTACTCTATAATGGGTCTAATGAGTGATGAGTAGAGGGGAACAATGACCTCTTTTTTCCTGGTTGAGAAACCCACAAATGTTATGAGGAACAAACCAAAAATATTAGGCAAAAATCTGTCCATTTAGAGGTATGGCTGCACATCTTAATGCAGTCCAGTGCAGTAGGGTGAACAAACTTTTTATTTTCTATAATGGACCTCATAGTCTGGCAGTTATGCTAATAAATGAATGCAATGTGATCATCTATGAATCACTACCATATTGCATTGTGCTAGCATAGCCAAGCAGCACAACCATGCTAATCCCTGCCCATTCCAGGGCTAATGGGATATGTGTATAGTATGTTTCTGCATTGAGCCTGTGAAGCCCATGATATTCAATCTCTAAACAACTGAGAACTGTGCTCTACTGCCATCGGTGGAGAATGATGCATATCATATAACATCCAGATGCGTGGCCCTGCACACAGGGCTATCATTTAGTTCTTTTTATGAAGAGACATACAGTAGAAATGACCTCTTCAGGCAATAATTTCACTAGGACTTCTTCCTGATATGAGCAGAAAAACAGGATTTTTCTGTATCTCCTTCACAGGAACTTTCAGGTGCATATGCTAGGCTATTATGATGATCCATTGTATAAGGATGATGCTGTTATCAGCATGATGTAACAGTGAATGATGCTGCTGTCATCAGACATTCTGGTGAACACTGCAGGTGTTGTTATAGTGACTTTTAGTGACACAACCATGCCTTGCTTTGCCAGAGACAGGCAGAGGTTTGGGACAGTGTGCTCAACTTTTAATGTAAGTAGTATATATTTAAAACTTTTGAGCTATTGGTGTATTGATTTGACAACTTTTCACAGGATTATAGTGTCTTTAATTTTTCCTATTTTTTTCACAGCAGCAGAGGAGTGAGAGTTTACAGGGAAGCCTGTTGCAGAAGGGTTTAACCTTACTCTCCCAGTAACAGGATATGTATTCTCAGTCTCAGGATATGTGTGCTTATGTCCTTTACTGGACTGTCTAATTTCATTCTTTGGTACCCTGTACATGTATGCTAATGTGGAAGTCACTCTCCTAAAAATGACAATGGCTCACTAGTGGTGTCTGTGGCTATCTCTCAAGGAAGGAGGTTTCTCTTCTAAGAATAGCCAGGAGGTGTTACCCCTGGTCATCTTACATCAAGTGCAGAGGCTGGTTGTGTTCTCATTATCCTAGCAGCTGGATAAATACTCTGGTACTATGGACCACCTTGAATGGTTAATAGAGTTGCAAAACCTGTTGACTCCCACCATCAGCCCGAAGCTACCAGTGACATCTGTTACAGACCTGACTGACTGATGTGCTTTTTCTTCTGGGCCAGTAAGGCAGGGTCCATTTATCCCACCCTTTCTTTATGTTTCCCTTCCTTATGTGTCATGACCCATATACCCTTTGTATTAGAAATCTCCCCATCGCCAGCCATCCAGACAATCACACTGGTCCCCTAGCCCTTGTGACATGTCTCCAGAGCAGCCGTCATAACATCCACATTTCCAACACCCAAATGAATGAGGGTAGAAATACTGTGTTACTCAGTTCATATAATAACTGGAGTCGCCAGCCAGATATTGCCAGCTACATATCAGGCTAAAAGCAGATAGCAAATGGTCAAGAATGTTGGTTGCACCAGTAACAGTATTGATATATAAGGATCAGTGTTGGCATGCACCATACAATGTATGCTCTCCTTACCACTCACAAACGATGTACTGATGCAATGTGGGCACCTTTGTAGTACTATATTTTGCAGTCAAGTGAAATACCTCTAGATGTCTATCTATATGTATATGACAGAAAGAAATAGACAGGTATCGCTACATATTATGTATAGTAATAATGACTGTTACAAATTGCTAAAGTTCACCATTGTGGTTCCATAATACTGGTAGCAGCTGTTACACTAATCCTTCCTGCACAAACCACCATCAGTGATAAGTTGCTATTGGCAGTTATGTATATGGTGTGTGTACATGTACATGTACCAGGAGTAATAAATGAGGAACAGTACTTAAAACTGTATGGAAAAATGCATTCCAGTAAGGCTAAACACTAACATTAGTGAATGGACTGAAGGACCCATTTACCCACAATGCAAAGACATGAAATATAGGAAATAAATTCAGTAGTATGAACATTTTGTTAGCCAAATAATTGCTTGTGTCTGTAATTTTTCCTGGAGAAATGATAGCATCACACAGCCCATGCTATATATTTATTTTTCATTATTACACCAATAAAAATGCTGCATAATTTTGTTTCAATAGTTCTGCAACATTTTCTTGTTTGAGTTTTCTGAGGTATTTACGGAAAAGTTGGAAATAATTTTGTCCTAAAATATAAGGCTATTTGCCATTCCCACTGCTTTTATGCAGAACCCAATTGCTCAGATCAGGACCTCTATAAAGAAAAAAATACACTTTTATGACTACATGAATAAACAGCACAATGAGCATTTTAGTTACATATGAAATTTAGTACATGCAGGACTAGATGAGACAGTGGCAGAACAAAGTCACATCACATAACAGAAATAAGGGAAATGGAGGAACAAAAAAAAAGTAGGGAGGAATATTGCAGCACTTATCTTGAAATCTAGTGCAGTTGGAGAGTGTGCAGAACACACAAGTAATAGAATTGCATCTACAAATGTAAATGACTGAAGTCAAGAATACTCTATTACTTGAGACACACAATATTATCACCTGGCATATATAGACATGATAGCAGATAATATACTGAAAAGATTGTTAGTTGTAAACTATCAGTACTGCAATGCAAAGCATCAGACAGATGCATACACTGCATACAAAGTTACAATATTAGACAAGCTTCATCAGAAATTCATTCAGTGTATACAGAATTATTAAACATTCGAGAATGTAATAGATTGCAAGTCTGTCGGTAAGACATGCTGAGACTATGGTTTGTCAGACAACATGCATACAAATATAGATTCTGCTTTACATCATATGCAAATAAATACAAATAGATGCTATAACTTGTCAAACTGCAGCATTATCAATTTCCAGAGATTTTGGATGCAGCACTTTCAATAATCTTTCTTCCAGGAATAACATCAGTAATGCAAACATCGTAAAGAAAAGAGAAGTACTATAATTACCTACAATTACCTAATATAATATTCAAGAAGAGCAATGAAAACAATACGGGGAAACTGTATACACTGCATTTGTTGCGACTTTCTAAAGCTAAGCATTGCAACTGTTCCTCACTATAACATTATGGAAAGGAGCGAAAGCACCAGCCATTTTGCCACACTGCTGGGAAGAAAAAAACTAAGAAAGAAATTCAGTAGGACAGAATCACTACTGGCTAAATATTTACTGATGTGTGGTTCTTAAAGGGCAAAATACAACATCAGCCAAGGGAAATACTTATTACCTTGACAGTGACCAGATTCAGTTTTAGAGTTTCCTAATATTGTAAGAGAAAAGACGGAAAGCATTTTTTATTCTAGATTAGGACATTTATCACTCAACAGTTTTCTTTGCAAGCTAAAACAGTCGAAAAGTAATGGATAGTGTAAAATGAAGATCACCTGTATCATTATAAAAGTACACCTACATGAGTTTCTACACAAATAAGTAATTCCGATGCAAACAACATGAAAAATAATTATGAGCAGAGTAAAAAAAAAAAAGTAGATAGCAACAAGCATGAAACAATAAATAGTATTCCCTAGGCTTCTCTCATTATAGGACACACTTTTACAAAAACAAGTTGTGAAGAGTGGGTAAAGATAGATGAAGGCTGCCAGCCTAGCCACATAGAATTTTGCAGATAATTCTGTCATTTGTAAATATGAATGTAAACTACAGGCTTGTCTTAAATGTAAAGAAATACTGTTACATGTGTAACTGGAAAAAATGTGACAATAGTGCACTCTACTGACCAAAGTAAAGCATGTGGTGACCCTATGATGTAGACAGTGGTGCTGAAAAGTCTAGATGAAGAAATTATTTCTATTGTTTTAACCAAGAGTTAAATTGCTAGATTTAAACATGCAAATGTATTTTTATTGCTCTGCTCCTGACCAGTTGCAAGATAACAAAAGGAGATGTTAAAAATGTAAGTGCAGTTTCTCTTAGCCTGGGAACCCAGAGAAGTGTGAAGAATTATGTAATGTATAGCCTGGGAACCCCAGGAAAGTGTGAAGAATGATATAATGTAAATCAGAACTGCAATTTCCATTTAAACAGAGAAAACCAGAGAGGAATAAGCATTTTGTCTTGACCATCCATCTCATCAGCACTCTGCCTGTTTTCTTATGTAAGTTTATCTTAGACTTGTGTTTTCTTTTAGAAATAGCTATGAACTAGAAAGATTAGACTAAGTGTTTTTCTGTGATGTCAGAACTGTACTGAATTATTTTAAATATTTCTCTGTGATCTCTGAACTCTTGACTAGCACTGTGTAGTAAGAAGTATAGTCTTGTGTTTTTATTATGTATTATTAAATATTTTAAAACCTTTCAACTGTGGCTGTTTTGTGTAGAGATAATTAAAGCTCTAGAGTACATTGTATATTTATAGTGATTACTGTACCAGGTCACTCTAATAAGCCTTGACTGCTTAGTTATACTACCAATTGGATAATAATATTATACAGTAATAATTTGGACAGCCTTTTAAGGGCCTTTTAGTAGCTGATAAATATTAGCTGGGTGGTGGCAGGTGGTACTACCGTATATTCTGGGTAATAGGGGCACAGCTGTAGAACCTATGCCAGCCATTCCCCAGGAGTATCTGTGTGGTTGTATAAACTCTTATCTCAAATTGTGTGTGTCAGCTACTTGGGCAGGGACACGAAGCACTGGTTGGACAGAGAGGCTGCTGGAAGTTTTAGCTTGCCCAGATAGGTTGAGATCTGGACCCTATAGCTGTGCCAGTGGGGAGTGTTATTGGGGACCTGGGGAGCAAGGGAGTGACCAGCCCCAGACTGACTGTGATCTCTGTGTGCTCTTAAGAGAAATTGCACATTACTGTGTGTATTTGTTATCCTTTTCTTATATATGAGATGCCCTCTCTGGTGTTAGTGGTGAGGATTGAGGCTCCTTGATTGCTGGGCCAGGGCATGGGCATCACATATTAATTGTTTGGCAGAGGTGGGATATCCACATCACATATTAATTGGTTGTCAAATACTAATTGGCTTATAGTGGTGTGGGTAGAGTGAATCCCTGTAGCTTGTGTACAGTGAGCTTTGAAAGTGTTTTGTACTCTAGATCAGCCACACAGTGAATACTCAGAGTTCAAATCACAATTGTTTTATTTCTTTTGTTAGCTTAGTTAGTCAGGATGAGCGGGCAGCATGTCAGCAGAGGAGCATGGAAAGCTGACAAGGAGCCAGCTGATGGAGATGTGCCAGGCTAGGGGACGGGTGCATGGAAACCTGACTAAGGCAGACCTGATTGCAGCCTTGGTTACAGGCTTACAGCTGCATCAAAAAACAGCAACCAGGAGGACAATCAGACTGGCAGTGGAGATATAATACCCTCAGAGAATGGACAACTCAACCTTTCTGCAGAGGACTTAAAAATCCATCTGCAGCTAAAGAGACTTGAGTTGGAGGTCAGGCGTTTGGAGATAGAAGCTGAAGAAAAGGAGAGGCAGAGGAACCATGAGAGAGAAATGCTAACTCTTCGCCAGAGTCATGGAGGTAATGGGGAAGGGAATAACTGGACCCCAGAAGCACAACAGGTCAGTAAATTTCTTCCACAGTGTAAAGAGGGTGATAATTTTGATAGTTTCATTCATATGTTTGACCAAAGGCTCTGGGTACGGTTCCTGACCCCCTTACTCCATGGTAAAGCTGTAACTGTATTTGTCTAAAATGTCTGATGTTGCATGTTTTGATTATACTGCTGTAAAAAATTGCTATTACAGTTTTTTAAGCTAACACCTGAAATATATAGGAAAAAGTTTTGCAAGCATAGATGCAAGGCAGATGAAAGTGTGTGTGAATATGCTGCTGAACTGAGCACTTATTTCCATAAGTGGGTAAGTGGATGTCAGGTCACCACTTTTGAAGGGCTGGTAGACCTTTTGGTGAGGGAACAAGCCCTTAGAACTTTGCCTGAGGACATGAGGATCTGGTTAGCTGATAGACAGTGCTACTTCAGATGAGTTGGGGAAGAAGGGAGACCTATATCTGGCAAGCAGGGCAGCCCTGCACATGAAGGGACCCCCAGCACTTCTCATGGGTCTAAAGGAACCCATGGTGGGCAGCACAGACTGCCCCAACAGAATCTGTCAGTAGCAGGGGAAGCCACTAGTCCAGGTACACATCCAGGAGCTAGGGTTAAATGTTTTGAATGCAACCAGTGGGGCCATGTGGCATACAGGTGTCCACGGAGGCAAGGTAGGGAACCAAAGTTGAGGGAGCCAATAAGTGGGAAAGACAAAATGCCAATAATGGGTTGTCTTGAGACAACAGGGGTACCAAACTACTATCCTGCAGATGTCCTGATAGGGAAGGATTTGGATGAGGCAGTACCCTATGCTTGTGCAGTTACATGCAGTCAGGCTAGGAGACAAGCATGTGGGTCTGGTAGCCTGGGGGAGACCCAGGCAGACTGCATACTTGCAGCCAGGACTGGTGAGGTGGTTACTTCAGGGAGGGAGCTACCCTGTAGCAGTAAGACTGAAGGTGAGCCACAGCTGCTTGGGGGTACTGATGTTCCCTTGGACAGAGTAACTGCAAAGGTAGAGGTGAGTAGTAATACCCAGGCTGACAGTGAGGCACCACTGTCAGAGGATGCCAGACTTCCTGTGGAAGGGGAGCAGGGAAGGGTTACAAGGAGAAAGTTGAGACAGGCTCAGTTCTTAGACCCTACATTGCAAGGCCTGAGGCAGGTAGCTAGGGAGGCCCCTGATTCTCAAGGAAAGGGGGAATCTGTATACTGGGACAAAGGGTTACTATACAGAGAGTGGACCCCTGAGGGAGGGCTAGAAGGTGAGAGAGTACAGCAGTTGGTAGTGCCTCTAGCCTACCATCTGGCACTTCTAGCCATAGCCCATGATATTCCCTTTGCAGGTCATATGGGCATAAAACGTACAAAGAGGCATATTATGCAGAACTTCTATTGACCTGGAATTTCAGGAGATGTAACAGGGTACTGCAGGACCTGTGAGCAGTGCCAAAAGGTAGGTAAGGCAGGAGACAAGGTGAGAGCACCTTTGATGCCTTTGCCTGTGATTGAAGAGCCATTTCAGAGGGTGGCTATGGATATTGTGGGTCCTCTGAGTACCCCAAGTTCCACAGGGAAAAAGTATATCCTAGTGGTAGTGGATTATGCTACACGATACCCTGAGGCAGTGGCTTTGTCCTCCATTGAGGCAGAGAAGGTGGCAAATGCTTTGTTAGAGATTTTCAGCAGAGTAGGTTTCCAAAAAGAAATACTGACTTACAGAGGTGCCAATTTCATGTCAGACCTGCTGGCTTGTCTGTGGAAAACCTGTGGGGTGAAGCACATGAAGACCACCCCTACCATCCCCAGACTAATGATCTTGTTGAGAGGTTAAACTCTACAATCAAGTCCATGCTATGGGAATTTGCAGATCAGTTTAAGAGGGAGTGGGACAAATATTTGCCCCATCTGTTGTTTGCTTACAGAGAGGTTCCCCAGGAATCAACAGGTTTTTCACCCTTTGAGTTGCTGTATGGGCATAGGGTGAGGGGACCTCTAGATTTAATTCAAGACGAGTGGGAAGGTGAGTGCAAGTCTCACAAGGAGTCTGTTGTGGCATACATCCTAAGCCTCACAACAAGGCTCAGAGAACTCATGGGCTTGGCCCAGGAGAACCTGGCAGAAGCCCAAGAACAGAAAAAGGTGTGGTATGACAGGAATGCTCGAGAGTATGCTGTGGGGAAGCAGGTAATGGTTCTCATTCCTGTCAGACACAACAAGCTGCAAGCAGCTTAGGAGGGACCCTACAAGGTGGTAAGAAATGCAGGTGATGTTAACTACATGGTGGAACTACTAGGCAGAAGGCAGGGGCACAAATTGTACCATGTTAACACGATGAAACCTTACCATGATAGGGAGGCCCTTGTGCTGAGCATTTGCAGTGGATTGCAGGAGGAGCTTGAGGGATATCTGGAGACTGATCTCCTCAGTGAGGCTCAAGCTGACATCTCGGTGGAAGGGGTAGCAATGTGCCAGCAACTATCTCCTACCCAGGTTCAAGAAATCCGAGCAGTGTTGCAGGAATTTGGGGACATGTTCCCTGGGAAACCAGGGTGCACTCACCTGGGGCAGCACCAGGTGGATACAGGACCCCCAAAGGCCTATTAGGCAGGCCCCTTACAGAGTGCTGAGAGAGTCAGACTCTGAGGGAGGAGGTACAGGAGATGTTGGCACTAGGGGTGATTCAAGAGTCCAACAGTCTGTGGGCCTCCCCAGTGCTGCTGGTGCCAAAGAAGGATGGCAGCACCAGGTTTTGTGTGGACTACAGGAAATTAAATAGTCACATAGAGACATATGCTTACCCCCATGCCTAGGACAGATGAGGCCCTAGAGCAGCTGGGTGGGGTTAAGTGTCTTACAACCATTGATCTTACCAAGGGTTACTGGCAGGTGCCCTTGACTCCCAGTGCTAGAGAGAAGTCAGCCTTTGTGACTCCTTTTGGCTTGTATGAGTTCACCAAGATGCCCTTTGGGATGAAGAATGCCCCAGCAACTTTCCAGAGGCTGGTAGATCATATCCTGGTAGGAGCAGGAGGATTTGCCCTTGCTTACCTAGATGATACTGCCATCTACAGCCATTCCTGGCCAGAGCACCTTCAGCATGTCAGGGCTGGGCAGACTACAGAGGGCAGGGTTGACCATTAAGCAGAGCAAATGTCAGGTGGGTATGGCAGCGGTCTCCTACCTAGGACATAGAATAGGGAGTGCTAAGATAAGGTCAGAACCTGCCAAAGTGGAAGCCATTTAGGCATGGCCTGTACCTGTTATTAAAAAGCACATGAGGGCATTTAAGGGACAGCAGGGTACTACAGAAAGTTTGCCCCCAGTTATAGTACCGTAGCTGCTCCCCTCACAGACCTTACTAAGAAGAACAGGCCAGATAAGGTAGTGTGGACCCCAGCATATGAGCAGGCATTCCAGAAGCTTAAAGAAGCTTTGGGAGGACCCCCTGTTAGCCAGTCCAGATTACAGCAAATAATTTATTGTGCAGGTGGATGCTTCAAGCCATGGTATGGGGGCTGTACTTAGCAAGATTTCTTCAGAGGAAGAAGAGCACCCAGTGGTTTATCTCAGTCATAGGCTCCAACTCAGGGAGGAATACTATGCAGCTGTAGAAAAGGAATGTCTGGCCATAGTGTGGGCACTGCAGAAACTTCAGCCTTATCTGTATGGAAGGAAATTCACTGTTATGACAGATCACAACCCCATAATATGGTTAAACAGAGCCAGCCAGCAAAATGCTAAGATGGAGCCTAGGGTTGAAAACATATGATATGTTAGTGCAGCACTGCAGTGGGAGTAGCAATGCCAATACAGATGGGCTCTCAAGACAGGGAATGGGGTAAGGTACACTCAGATAGACCTAACCCTCTCAAGCAGCGTTTCTCAAGGGTCACTTGAAAAAACTAGCTTGAGTTCTCCGGGGGGGGGGGCAGATATGTGAAGAATGGGTAAAGATAGATGAAGACTGCCAGCCTAGCCAGATAGAATTTTACAGATAATTCTGTCATTTGTAAATATGAATGTAAACTACAGGCTTAATGTCTTGACCATCCAACTCATCAGCACTCTGCCTGTTTTCTTATGTAAGTTTATCTTAGACTTGTGTTTTCTTTTAGAAATAGCTAGGAACTAGAATGATTAGACTAAGTGTTTTTCTGTGATGTCAGAACTGTACTACTGAATTATTTTAAGTATTTCTCTGTGATCTCTGAACTCTTGACTAGCACTGTATAGTAAGAGGTATTGTCTTGTGTTTTTATTATTTATTATTAAATATTTTAAAACCTTTCAACTGTGGCTGTTTTGTGTAGAGATAATTTAAGCTCTAGAGTACATTGCATATTTATAGTGATTACTATACCAAGTCACTCTAATAAGCCTTGACTGTTTAGTTATACTACCAATTGGATAATAATATTACACAGTAATAATTGGACATCTTTTTAAGGGCCTTTTAGTAGCTGATAAATATTAGCTGGGTGGTGGCAGACAGTACTACTGTATAGTCTGGGTAATAGGGGCACAGATGGAGAACCTGTGCCAGCCTTTCCCAGGAGTGTCTGTATGGTTTTATAAACTCTTATCTCAAATTGTGTGTGTCAGCTACTTGGGCAGGGACATGAAGCAGTGGTTGGACAGAGAGGGTGCTGGAGGTTTTAACTTGCCCAGCTAGGCTGAGATCTGGACCCAATAGCTGTGCCAGTGGGGAGTCTTACTGGGGACCTGGGGAGCAAGGGAGCGACCAGCCCCGGACTGACTGATCTCTGTGTGCTCTTAAGGGAAATTGCACTTTACTGTGTGTATTTGTTATCCTTTCATCATATATGAGACATCCTCTCTGGTGTTAGTGGTGAGGATTGAGGTTCCTTGATTGCTGGGCCAGGGCACAGGCATCACACAAGTACATAGTAAGCTAGAGAAATATTTCACTACTGCAGATAACACCTCTGGCTGAGTGAAAATCATTCAACTAATCTAATAGCCCTTGGGCAGGAAAGGAAAATACAAGAGGACAAACTTCAACTGTAAGCTCTTAGCAATTCCTGTAACAACCCACCCCACAGAAGTATGCGTAATCTGACCAGCTGCTTGCTAACAAGGTTCTCTGAAAACTCTGCCTCATGGTTAAGATGTGACTTACACAGCACAAATGTAAACAAACTCCTCTAGCAAAACTCTGACTTAGTGCCCTGCAACATCCTTCTTGCCTTCCTTTTTTTGTTCTGTTGTAGCATAAAGCTTAGATACATAAAGAGAGTACTTTCTTACCTTAATATCACTGGCATATTTGAGTTACTGACAACCCTCCACTCCACATTACAGATAAAGTTCCTCTAACTGCATGCCTTACAAGGTAAATATATATTCATAACAAAACATCTTGCAATTTACATCAAGAAACTTTTATACAAATGCTAATAAGAAGAAAAATCTTTTACCTGAAGTAACTTCTTCAGGTAATTCAGTGTACTCCTAAACAGTGTTAAAAAGTTAGCATTTATGCTTTACAATTCTGCCACCAGTTTAACACAATCAACAAATTTCACATATTTTTCATCCACTTTTTCTTGCACACCCACAGTTTCACATGACAAAATGCATCCAGCGTAATTGATGCCTTACAGTTCTCCCAGTCTGATGCTTTACAGTTCTCCCACTTGTCTGGTCCTCTTCCTGGCCATCTTGAGCTCCAAACACTTGTGCCTGGTTCAAGTCCAAAGAACATCTGATTCTTTTAGTCAGCCCCTGAACTTTTTTTTTCCATTGGAGAAATGGAAAAGTTTTCATTGGCATAGTCTTCATATAGACTTTCTTACTGACAAAAAATTAAGAAGCAGAGCCCCACCACCACCACTTGTGCATACATACACCACTATCACCAGCTTGCCAAGTTGTTCTTTGTTAACTAAACTTTCTTACTTCCTCCACAGTTGGCTGTACATCAAAAACATATTTGATCACCCAAAAAAATTCCAAAGACAGCCAGCTTAATTTAAATCTCACAGCAACCTTTCAGCATCCCCGATTACATTGATAAAAGTGCTTCTCTTTTGCCCAATGTACAGTAAATAATCATGTTTCACAAACACTCAGGTGTCTCCAATTTTAATACTTTTCCTTTCTGCCACTTTTGTCAGAAACATTTCTTTCTACTGGTATGATTGTGACTTTATTAATAAACGTCCTAGCTGCTTCCTAGTGGCCATATTTGGATTATGCACACAATGTGCCCTCTCAATTAACAAATACAGCTGTGGAACACTAGTCCAGTTGCTTATTTGTACTTTCATAAAATACTCCTTCCACTGTCTCTGGTATAGCAAAAGGACTCATATTTTCTCTGACTGCACTGTCTTCTAACACTATTTTTTTGAAATGGTTCTTCTTAAGATGTTCCATGTTCAGCCAGTCTTTCCTTCATTTCAACCACTGATTTCGGACTTTTGCTGGTTCGTATGAATGACTACTTAAAACTTCTATTTTTTGCATCTTTTATGTCATTTGTCTTTATACACTTCTCCAGTGTTCCACTTTTTTAAATGCCTCTACATACATTTGATTTATTTTTCCTCTAAATTACTAGAAATCATCATTTGTATTAGAGCTAGAACTTGAACTGTTCATTGCTGAATAGCTGAGAGGTTCATCTTTGTCAGAGCTTTTCCTTCTTTTCTGGTCAATTTTCTCTTACTTTTTTTCTAACATCTTCTCTGCTGGTATAGAGGCAAAAAAAACAAGACCAAAACCAGCTCTATTTTCAGATAGAATTTCCAATCTGTAATTCTTTTTTAACACCTTTATCAAATTATTACCTAAGACATAAGCAAAAATACATTTATATAAAAGAAAATAAACCATATTAACATAGTTTCACTTGCAGACATTATACATCACATACAGTATTTTGCATAATTATTATGGTGCAGCAGTAGCATTGTTGCCTCACAGCAAAAGGTTCTCCCATTCAGTTCTTGGCTGGAGTGCAGGGAGTGCCTTCTGTGTGGAGTCTACATATACTCCCCGCAATTGGGTGGGTGTTCGAAAGACATGTGTAAATGGATGTGCCTTCGTTGAAGGTTGAACGTCGAGCTGGCACCTCGGCGTTTGTGAAAATCTACTGCCAATCATTAGTGGACTGGAGTTCCGCTGTGGCGACCCCTCACTGGGAAAAGCCGAAAGACAAACAACAATAGTATGACTCCAGCATTGCATAAATTGATCAATTAATTCCTGCCTTCTCATAAACCTCACTCTTCCTCCAAAACATTATTGTGCATGTATTGTACCCACTATTTTTTCTATGTAATTCGCACCTAGCCTTTACTAAATATCTAACTTCAGTTATTTTATATCTGTTACAATATTCAATACTTCAAATAAAGTTGGCTTAGACTTTGATTTCCATTTTCTACTAATTGCTTTTTTTGGCAGTCATCAGAATTAAACTTAGTAAGGCCTTATTATGTTTAAGCAATTCAGATCCTGTATCCCAGCTCAAAAAATAATTTCTTTAGGTACACCCATTTGCTCACCCAATATTTCTGAAAGAGTACTCTGCAGGGCATTTTTAAAGTTTGACATCTCATTACACTTCCAAAGCAAATGTTATCATATATTTCTTTCTTCCCCATCATACACTTCCAACATTTGCCATATACCTGTGGAAAAATTCTTTGGAGTCTGCTTGGAGTATAAAAATACCTATATAAACACATACAAGCAAATATCTTAAATCTTCTAGAATTTGTTGCATATTTTGTAGCTATACATATGTCCTCCCATTGTTTCTATTCCTGATCTTTTCTAACCTTCTCTGATTGATTCCTATAGTTATTGTGCAATATTTTATATGCCCTGCTAATTATCCCTTTGTTAACAACAGTTTCTATAGTAGATTCAACTAAAAACCCTACCAGAGCAAGTCTTTCTCTTAGGATTCCCTTATATCTTTTGCTTTGCCTCTAGTCTAATATCAATCTCTGAAAGAGAAGGCAGTCTGTAGCCTACAGTCCATATCTCTTCTTGGTCTCTTCCCATTCTGCTATCTTTCCATCACTAGTTATTTGGTCCTATTACCTTGATTCCTTTTCCAATTTTCTCTAGTAAATTCCAGCTCCCTCTTGCCTATTCTCTGTAGCCTAATTGCAGTCATTCCTATCAGCAAAATCTCCTTTCTCCATCCTCATGTTTGTTTAGTTCTTAGAATACTTTCTGCTACTTTATGAATGTAATATTCTTAATGGCTGTTAACTTCACAGAAAAATATAAAGGCAAAATTAACTATTTTCACTAGAATAAATTCTGAAACAATTTTGGGAAATCATTTTGAATGTATCATTAAGGATATTCTGTCTAATCTAAAAGACCTGCAAAATCCTAGAACATATAATGAAAATAAGAGATATTTTATAAAAAAAAGTCTCAAATCAAAAGTAGCCAGTGCTTGAAATTAAGGTAAAGCTAAGCTTTTCAATACAAAACTTAGAGTCTACAGACTGGCACATTTCTGAATTAGAGATTAAGGTGAATTAAACCATGGAGGAATGGTTTGAGAATATCTAACCTACGAGAGTTGTCTTAAGGTTCACAAGAAAATTGGCTAAAAGTCTCACACCCTACTAAGATCACAAACTGATTCCATTTCATGTTACCCTATTGAATTCCTTTTGGCAGCCAAGAGAACCTTAGAAACATAGTCAGAAGTACAAAATCTATCTCTGAATACAGGAATAAAGCTTCACGAATTTCAGATCAAGGATACCTACTTTATAAAGGATCCTACTTAATACATTCTATGGTTCATTTTATCCTTTCATGCAATCAGAATTCTGGATCTTTCTTTCAGAAGGTCCTATTTTTGAGGACAGTTGTACATCCATAACAGCGTGTGCTGTGATATAATCATATAAGGGTCTATGACATCCAATCGAATAACATTTTCAGCAAACGGCTTATACAGCAAAAATGCCGTTAATCGAAATCGGTTTTGTGGGGGGCTGCACCCCCCACATACACACCTCGCTAAATACATATACCAACTCCAAGATTGCACTACAGTGAGGAAAGGGCCAATTTTCCGATCTTCACTGTACTGCGATCTCACAAAACCGATTTCGATTAACGGCATTTTCGCTGTATAAGCCATTTGCTGAAAATGTTATTCAATCGGATGTCATAGACTCTCATATAATATAATGTCCTAAACCCACACAGTTTGAATTCCAGTCCTTGCTATTGCCGGTAGAAATTCCAATGCTTGCATCAATTTTTCTTCCATGTTCTTTATATTTTCTTTACATTCATTTAAATTCTACAGTTGATTATGGAAGTAAGCCCCTCATCATATGCAGGATGGTCTGAGTGGAATGCTGAAGTTTCTTCACTATACACTTGCTTGCAAGGAATGTCAGAGGTATAGTCATTCTAGAAGTAGATCCAAGTCTTGAATGGCCTCCCAGTCCTTGCAGGGATGGAGGCATCATCAAATACTGAGAAATACTTTGCATCTGACATTGCAGAAGTAAATTCTATAATTCAAAGTGAATAACACCCCTCCCCCATTAATATTTTGGAGCTCTTTGCATATATGGATTTAAACAGCCTTCATAACTACTAAATTCACAAAGTTTATCAGAATACAATCAAATCCTAGGAAAATTTTCATAATTTTATATTCAGACTACACAATGTATGACATAACTGTGACCCAAACAAGTGATTTGCTTATGGAATTTGATCTCGGAGTCAGTATTCAAAGTCTGACTCTACATTCCATTCTGTCCCTGTGTTTTCCCTAATTTTATCTTTACACTAACATTGCTTAATAACTCAGAGAGTTCCAATGTCTGTATGTGTGGATATCTTTTTCTTTTTTTTTTAATTTGTCACAGCCTAGCACTGTATTCTATAAAGTTCTACTGTACCACATACAATGTTATAGTTTTATTCTCCCATGTACATTGTTACATTCTTTCTGGCTGCAAATTAAATTCTCTCACTTTGATAAACTGATTTGCTTTCCACATATTTTTATGAATTTGCCCTAGGGCATGACACTTTCTTTTACTATCTTATCTATACTTCAGATAAAACAAAATGGCATATTTTCTTGACTCTCCTTATCCATTTTTCACTCCACCCCCCCCCTCTTTTTCATCATCATCATCATTCTCACAAGCAACTAATTATTCAGTAGGCTTTGAACAAATTTCATTTGCTCTGCAAATATTTGTTGTTTTATTTAAAATACCTGATCTTCCTAAAAATCTCTCTCATTTGACAATTTAAAAAAATCACACAATTCCCTATCATGTAGAAAACTGCAAGGAACCACCACGATAGGTAAATAATTTATTTTAACAAAAGAAACAAGCGCTTTCACGCACCACCATGGTGCGCTTCATCAGGTTACATTAATTAATTAAAACTCAGTGCTTAAATATAAAAAAAAACATTCCCAATTATTTAATCTAAAACATCAATTAAGACAATCAATTAATTCATTTAAAAAGATAGCACCAATATAACAGCAGGCTTTGAGTAAGCAAAGCCATTTAAACATGCGTAGCTTTTCTGTGTACATATACCTATTGAAAAGGCAAAAGAAAATATTCCATCTGCAAAGACAAGCATCGTATTCAGATTGTATAGCTCAGCCTAGATATTAATAACAGTTACATATCTCAACATCAGATCCAAAAATCTACCTATTTCATATTATAACATAAAACATTATACCAATATAAATATAAACAACAAAACACATAAATAATTAAATAAATATCTAAATGCTAGTTCATATATTATACTATTATTAACTTATTATGTGCAATATTTATTCCATATTTATACTATCAAATTATTGTTTATACAATACTTTCATTAAATTCCCAACACTACAGCATATGAAATCTTAAAAGGGGGAATATAGAAAATAAAAATGAAATAAAATAGAATAAACTGAATGAATATATAAATATTGATTCATACACATTACTATTGCTGAAACAAATCATGTACTAAAATTATAAGATACTTATATTATCAATTCATTACTCATATAATACTTACATTGAGAAACAAGTACTTAAAAATGTAGAAATCAAAATAAAAATGTAATAAAACAAGAACAAACTACACTAAACACGGCATAAGAAAACAAAATAGAGGAGAACAGAGTGGAAAATTCATCCATCTTCTAGTAAAGCTGGTCGGATACTGACCGCTGAATTCAGACCAGGTTCAACATGAGATCTGAAACTTAGGATCCACCTCAATTCATGGAGTTCAAGGGTTCCCATTACATTCCCCTCTCTTTTATTCTTATGCACAATCTGAATAACCCTGAACTTAAAAAGATGCTGGGGAAACTGCTGACAATGCTTAGCCAATGCATTATTGGTGTTCCCCTTCCTTATGTCATACACATGATTATACATGTGATCTTTAAGCCTCCTTGAAGTCATGCCCACATAATATGCATCACATGAATCACAAGTGGCTAAATAAATGATGTTATTCGAATCACATGTAGCATAGAATGTGGGTTTAAAAATTTTATTTATACCAGGTACTTCAAAAATCTGAGTCTTCGATATGTACTTACACATGCTACATTTAGTGCATGAATATGTACCCTTCTTATAACATGACCTAATGTCCAACTGCTGAACATTCATTTTGTCATTACAAAGTAACCTCTTTAGGTTCAAGCTATTACTAAATCTAAAAACAGGTCTTTTACCCACTAGCTGTGACAAGGTTGAATCAAGAAGGAGAATTTTCCAATTATTCTGTACAATACCCATGATATGTTGTATGTCATTCGTATATTTGATGCTAAAAGGCAATCTCACTTCATTCCTCTTAAAATGACAACTAAAACCCGCTTTTTTAACACGTGTAGGGGTCTCAAGTGTGGTCGAAATTAAATCGTCCACTAAAGCTGCAGGGTAGCCTCTATTAATAAAATAACTCTTTTGATAGTCAACCAGAGTATGTCCATCCTCCTGCTTACTACAAAGTCTAGAAATTCTTGTTACCTGCCCTTTTATTACATTTCGAAAAATATAGCGAGGGTGCATGCTATCAAAGTGAAGGATTCCATTCCTCCAGCATGGCTTTCTATATAATGTTGTAGTAATTTTATTATTGCCTTCTTTGGTGAGAGTAATATCCAAAAAATTTACATGATTTAATGAATATTCAAAAGTAAATTTCAAAAATGAGGTTGTAGATTCCATATATGCGACAAACTCATGTAGAGAATCTATATCATTGTTCCAAAACAAGAGGATATCGTCCACAAAACGCCTATATAGAATTATATTCTCAAACCTCTCATTATCAAAGATGAATCTCCTTTCCCATTGATAAATGACTAAGTTTGCATATGCATTCGCAAAGGGAGTGCCCATAGCCACTCCCCATGTTTGTGCATAGATTTGGTCACGAAAAAGGAAAATGTTATTATTTAACACCATATCTAACAAACTACATACTAGCATCTGGTCAGTATTATCCAGTGTGCCATGTATATGCAAGCATTCCCTAATGGCCTCCAAGCCAAAATCATTTGGGATGCTTGTAAACAAATTCTTAATATCCAATGTCACCATTAGAGTATTCTTCTGTATATTTTTACATAGGGAATCCTGTTTTAAGTCTTGTATTAGTCCATAGGAATCCATCAAAATCGTAGGTATCAACTTAACCAAAGGACCTAACTTAGTCTGTATAAAAATCAAAGCATTCTCTGTCACCCAATGCCTACCTGAGACTATAGGGCGTAGAGGAGGTGGATGCAAACCTTTATGTATTTTTGGGAGACCCTTAATTATTGGTATCAGAGGAGAGTCTATCAACAAAAAGTCATATAAACTTTTGTCTATACATCTACACATCAGAAGGTCATAAACTGTATCATGCACTTCCCTCACTAAACAATCTACTGTCAATTTATCTATCATTTTATAAGCTGAATCATTATTCAGCATATCATGCATTAACCCAACATAAAGGGAGGTGTCCATAGCGACCACCCCTCCTCCTTTATCAGCAGGTTTAAATGTAATGTCATCATTATTACGAAAGCTATCAAGACAATGCTTTTGGTTGTTATTTAAATTAACATATATACCCTTGTGCTTCTTCTCTTTATAATATGTATAAAAATCATGTTCACAGGAATGTATGAAACATTCAGCCATGTTATGCAAAGGTGGCATAAATAAACTCTTTATTTTGCATACATGGGATGTATACGCAAAATCATTGCTTGTGGAGTCAGAAAACAGTACCTTAAGTGAAAGTCTTCTTGCAAAAAGGCGAAGCGCTATCAATGTTTCCGAAAGTTCACTTCCCCTGGAAGGAATAAAGGACAGGCCTTTATTAAGAAGGGATTGCTCATCTGCTGTAAACTCCGAAGAAGTAAGATTAAAAAACAAAGTATTCAGTTCCTGGTTTTCCGCCGTGCCTCCGGGGTTTCGCCCGAGAATTTTCTCTTTCCTCTGTCTCTGCTTATAGAGCGCGCAGGCGCTCTGGCTTTGTATGGAAGCGGGAGGTTTAAAGGAAGAATATCAGTAGTGGAAACAGGTGTAAAATTACTATTCAATTTAGGTCTTGCTCCTAGTACATCATTAACTTTCAATCCCTGTTGGTTGCAGGGTAGTGAAACATTAGAAGGAGATATTCCACTGTTCAAAACATCGCCCATTGATTCTGTTCTTGCACAAAGTTCATTGGGTACATCAATGTGGTCTGTAGGCTCAGCAGAATTCATTGAGGGGACATTGTTACTGGTAGCAGGCTCAGCCCCATTTCTGTTAAATCTCGGCCATACAAAAATCTGGCCCAACTGAAAGTCCTGATAGTCCCGCTTCAACTTTTTTAATTTAATTTGCTCAAGCTTGCTACTATATAGCGCAATCTGCCTAAGCATATTATTGAGTTTAGAAACACACAAATCACTTTTATATTTCTGTATTAAGTTTTTATGCTCACCTTCCACTTTAGCAACTAGATCTAGTTCGATAGGAGAGAAATATTCTATTAATAGATTGATATATTTTGCGCCAAAATCAATGTTAAGCTGTTGCCATTTGCTCAACAAGTCCGGATGGCTATCCCCGTAACTTGGCATACACAATACCCGCATACCACATGGGATTACTTTAAAATGAAGACAAGCCTCCATATGCCTCCTCTGCCATATAAGCCGGTGAAGCTTATATAGATCGTTCTCCAAAATTCTCAGGGAACCATAGAAGTCTTGTAAATTCTCCGCATTATTGGAAACAGTAAGCTGAGTATTATGTTGAAAGTCCAAATTAAGCAGAGGATTCTCCTGCTGATGAAACAGATTATTCCAGTCCTCAGTACCGCCCGTACCTGCCGGATTGTAATCAAGCTCTATATTTAAGGAATCCATCGTGTGTTGGTCAAAAATGCAGACGAAAAGCAAAAATAGTAGCAGGAAGCAAAAAATGACCATCCAAAGGTTCCTTCCAACGCCAAAAGGATAAATATGTAGAAAACTGCAAGGAACCACCACGATAGGTAAATAATTTATTTTAACAAAAGAAACAAGCGTTTTCATGCACCACCATGGCGTGCTTCATCAGGTTACATTAATTAATTAAAACTCAGTGCTTAAATATAAAAAAAAAAAAAAAAATACACTCCCAATTATTTAATCTAAAACATCAATTAAGACAATCAATTCATTCATTTAAAAAGATAGCACCAATATAACAGCAGGCTTTGAGTAAGCAAAGCCATTTAAGCATGCGTAGCTTTTCTGTGTACATATACCTATTGAAAAGGCAAAAGAAAATATTCCATCTGCAAAGACAAGCATCGTATTCAGATTGTATAGCTCAGCCTAGATATTAATAACAGTTACATATCTCAACATCAGATCCAAAAATCTACCTATTTCATATTATAACATAAAACATTATACCAATATAATTATAAACAACAAAACACATAAATAATTAAATAAATATCTAAATGCTAGTTCATGTATTATACTATTATTAACTTATTATGTGCAATATTTATTCCATATTTATACTATCAAATTATTGTTTATACAATACTTTCATTAAATTCCCAAAACTACAGCATATGAAATCTTAAAAGGGGGGAATATAGAAAATAAAAATGAAATAAAATAGAATAAACTGAATGAATATATAAATATTGATTCATACACATTACTATTGCTGAAACAAATCATGTACTAAAATTATAAGATACTTATATTATCAATTCATTACTCATATAATACTTACATTGAGAAACAAGTACTTAAAAATGTAGAAATCAAAATAAAAATGTAATAAAACAAGAACAAACTACACTAAACACGGCATAAGAAAACAAAATAGAGGAGAACAGAGTGGAAAATTCATCCATCTCCTAGTAAAGCTGGTCGGATATACCAACTCCAAGATTGCACTACAGTGAGGAAAGGGCCAATTTTCCGATCTTCACTGTACTGCGATCTCACAAAACCAATTTCGATTAACGGCATTTTCGCTGTATAAGCCATTTGCTGAAAATGTTATTCAATCGGATGTCATAGACTCTCATATAATATAATGTCCTAAACCCACACAGTTTGAATTCCAGTCCTTGCTATTGCCGGTAGAAATTCCAATGCTTGCATCAATTTTTCTTCCATGTTCTTTATATTTTCTTTACATTCATTTAAATTCTACAGTTGATTATGGAAGTAAGCCCCTCATCATATGCAGGATGGTCTGAGTGGAATGCTGAAGTTTCTTCACTATACACTTGATTGCAAGGAATGTCAGAGGTATAGTCATTCTAGAAGTAGATCCAAGTCTTGAATGGCCTCCCAGTCCTTGCAGGGATGGAGGCATCATCAAATACTGAGAAATACTTTGCATCTGACATTGCAGAAGTAAATTCTATAATTCAAAGTGAATAACACCCCTCCCCCATTAATATTTTGGAGCTCTTTGCATATATGGATTTAAACAGCCTTCATAACTGCTAAATTCACAAAGTTTATCAGAATACAATCAAATCCTAGGAAAATTTTCATAATTTTATATTCAGACTACACAATGTATGACATAACTGTGACCCAAACAAGTGATTTGCTTATGGAATTTGATCTCAGAGTCAGTATTCAAAGTCTAACTCTACATTCCATTCTGTCCCTGTGTTTTCCCTAATTTTATCTTTGCACAAACATTGCTTAATAACGCAGAGAGTTCCAATGTCTGTATGTGTGGATATCTTTTTCTTTTTTAATTTGTCACAGCCTAGCACTGTATTCTATAAAGTTCTACTGTACCACATACAATGTTATAGTTTTATTCTCCCATGTACATTGTTACATTTTTTCTGGCTGCAAATTAAATTCTCTCACTTTGATAAACTGATTTGCTTTCCACATATTTTTATGAATTTGCCCTAGGGCATGACACTTTCTTTTACTATCTTATCTATACTTCAGATAAAACAAAATGGCATATTTTCTTGACTCTCCTTATCCATTTTTCACTCCACCCCCCCCCTCTTTTTCATCATCATCATCATTCTCACAAGCAACTAATTATTCAGTAGGCTTTGAACAAATTTCATTTGCTCTGCAAATATTTGTTGCTTTATTTAAAATACCTGATCTTCCTAAAAATCTCTCTCGTTTGACAATTTAAAAAAATCACACAATTCCCTATCATATTGAACTCCTCAAAATCAATATCCTTGGTACATTTAATTAATTTAATAACATACACACCATTCCTTTCCATTTGACACTATGGTCTAGTGAAGAACACATAATGGATATATGGCAGATTTTTTTTGTTTTTTGGCTCACTGCAGTTCTGAAACTTGTATCATCACTGCAATACAACGTTTTCCCCCTAAACTTAATATTATACTCTTTAAGTTGTTTTTTTTTTCTCTGCAGTATGCAGAAGTGTGGAAAAACCTGCCTTTTCAGATATTCCACAAACAGTAAAGAGCGACTCAAACTTCTAAATACAGATTCCAACCTTCAGATGAGTTTTTCTGTACAAAGAAGCTTACTTGATTCAGCAGTTGTGTCACTTCTCAGTGAAAGGCAAAACAAGTCCTGCTGCTCAGATTTCAGTTCAGATTTCTAGCACCATTAATGGTTGCAAACATACAACAAAATAAGAGACAGACAAGAGGTCATGTGCTACCTGATCTTCAGGTTTTGTTAATAGGCTGAGCACCAGTGTGTGAAAAGACCAGACCAAAAATTCAGACAGTGGCAGTTTGAACAAGGGTGAATGGGATATGTATTTAAAAAAGAACCATATATTAGAGTGTATGGGATGGCAAGAACTATTAAGCCATCACACCTGTGGACTGGAAAACAGGACAGTTGGAATGGCAGCCAATATCCATCCTAAACTCAAAAAGATTTTCAAATGGACCTACATCTTCACATTTCATAAGGCATTAGTCTACCACTGATTCAATGAGTTCCCAAGTAAAGAAAACCTTGGTCTGCCTCAAGTCAAGGAATAGAGGAAAAATGCTCAGCCTTTAGGTATGGAGCCCAGATTTATAAAAACTTGCAATGATTCCCATCACTTCAAAAATGGTCAAGGTTTGATTGCTGGCTTGCACCATTTAGTGCAGCGTAAGAACTGCCAATACTCCGTAATCTAGATATGGAAACATATATTCCACTTCAGTGAGATAAGCTGCAATAAAAGTAAATCACTCACAAATTTTGATTTATTAAAAACAAGTTATGTCTTTTCAACCTAGATTATTTCCCTGACGAGGTCATAAGAGCCTTAGATGAGGGCCAGATTGTTCACACTGCCTATTTTGACCTTGCCAGTGCCTTTGACACCAAGTCCCAGATAGATAACATAGACAAATTCTCCAGTGTCAAAGTTAACCATTATGTTGTCCCCACTTTAGTAAAATGGCTTACCAACTGGACTTATAAAGTAGGAGTTCATTTTCTCTATCTGCAGAGATGTCAGTGGTGTTCTTTGGGGCTTGTTACTGGGTCCACTCTTATTTGGCATTTAATTCACAGAAGTGAAACTGGGCATCTAAGGTCGCTGGCTAATTTAAGTTAGCTGATGACTGAAAATTGTGCCCAGTTGTTTAGTCTCTCATGATACACACATTCTCCAGCACAGCCTGAATCAGACCAGTACCTAGTGTAATAGCCATGGACTCATCTAAATGCTAAGAACAGCTTCACAATTATCTTCAGTAAATCCTATGCTTCCTATTTTTACCTTGTTGCTGGCAACCCCTTCAAACAGATACAGTTATTACAGACCTGGATTCATCCAGTGGGTTCTGTTTTGACCACCATGTCTTGGTTGTGTTTAGGAAGTCATTTTGCCTTGCATACCATGTCTGTTGGAGCATCCCATCTAGGTCAAATGATAGCGTTTTTTCACCTCCCTTACTAGATGCATCACCAAATACAGTGCCCTATTTATAATAAACCTGTCTAAGCACTATATACAACTTGAAAGTCTTCAAACATTCCAGACTCCAGAAAACAAGTATTTGGTTTAAGCCACTTAAGCAACTCTGGCTGGTTAAAATTCTTTTCCACTACTCCATCTAACACGGGGCTCATAAATGCAGCTTTCGCTTAGCTTTTTGTATTATGAATTTTTTTTTGCCTTTGCCACCTTCACAGGAAAGTCTAATAATAATGACAGAACCAAAGACCTAAAACTCCATTGTAAAAATCAGCACCTGCCAGCATAAGTTACTTACCCAGTGCTTCCCCACCTTTGGAAAAAGTGCTCTCACATCCGGCAAAACACCTCCCTGATGACCTACAAAGCTAACCTCAGTGACTGGGTGAGAAGCTCCAAATTCATACCTGGCATTAGTGTGACAGATCATGTAGGCAAGGAAAACTTGTCTACTGTCACTGCAATAAAAATAACATACTCAAGCCTCTCAAAGGCTCTTCAACTGCAAATTTAGTATTACTTATGAACCAATGATGTATGTCACAAACATTCCAAAGGATAAGACAGAGAAAATAAAACTACAACCTAGCATCAGAAACATTAAATACTTTGTGGATGCTCAGAGAATGGGAATAGAATAAAAGTATTCTTCACATCTATTGTGCTTAATCAATCCTATGATTGAGAAGGCACAGTTAGTGCAGTGGATTAAAGCTCTTAGCTGTTAATGTGCTGCTTAATGTGCCAAGGTTACAGGCTTTGATTCCTTCCACCTTCAATTGCCAAAATGTGCAACTCTGAGAAAGTCACTTAAGTGCTCCTGTGTTGTCCCTAAAAATGAACGGTTCATGCAGTGAGTTTAATTGCTAACAAATAGGTTAGAAAAAGTGAGGGAACTAACATCATCGGATCTGCACCATTAGAATTTTTAAATTATTTTAAGGAATGAACAGCATTCTTCAGCTATCAGGGAAAATTAGGTGGACTCAGGAATTGTAATAGGCTGTACTTGTTAAATTTCCCATCAGCTGTAACTTGAAAGGAGTAAATTCTTCAACTAGCTAACACCAGGAAGGAGTGAATGTACTGGTTGCTGTTGCAGACTTCCTTTGAGAACAGCAAGTTAAATAAAATGGTCTTGTGCTAAAATTAACAAAGTTTATCTAGTTTACTGGAACATCTACTAGGTCCCAATTAGTTTGATCTCATTGGCTGTTCTTTTGCCATCAACACCCATTTCTTACAGCCCAGCAGTACACAACCTACTGCTGACTTGCAACAGTTACAGCCAAGCTGTCAGGTGCCCATAAACACGTGTACACTGTTCATTTCCTTACACCACTGCTGCTGGTTGCGATAAATAAAACAATTACATGACTCAGACTATGTGAACAAGCACTGCCAGTAGAAACTACACAGAGAACTGCAATTTGCTACTGCTACTTAGCCAGCTTGTAGCAACTACCACACAAAACAATATAGCATCATTATTTGGATTAGCCTGTAACTTCCAAATATTCTAAACAAATATGCATCTTAAAACTTACTTAACAGAAGCACTGCTTGGGTTGAACATTGCTTGCTGTTTCACATGTGCTGGCTGGCATTGTTCCTTTGTATATATAGAGAACAGAGGATGCAATTAATATTAGGAATATCACAAAGAAGATCATTAAAAAACAATAAGAGTGGACTCTGCTGAGCCTTGATGGACTGCAGTTGTGTTGAGAATATAGCTAGATTCTGGGCACAGTGGGCAAATCCACCCCAACCCCTTCCTGAAGTACTGAAGGTAACTCTAAAAACTGTTAAACCTCCTGATCTGACCACTGGAGATAGCAATGAACTTAACTACTGCCGTGTCTTCTTCGGGCTTTAAAGGTGAGTCTGGGAGACAACCACTCTGACTCCATTACAAGACTGAAATACTGTTTTCCTTTACAAATTATATCTTTTACAGGACTGCTATCAGTAATGCCAATGTTTTAAGCAATTGGAGAAAGATGACCTGTTTCAATTAACAGCTTGCAAGTTGCAGAAAATTATACTTCCGGTTCAAGGCGCAGCAGCAAGTTCATTGCCAGCCTACAGATATGTGCACATGCTTGTTTCCTCAACAGTATGCCTGTAGGTGAAGTCCAAGAATGAGCATCCGTGAATAACTATAACCTTTAGCACAATGGGCAGTTCTAGAAAAGCTTTCTTTCACTACATAAACTGGAGAAAACTTCCATAAGCTCTGCACCTTTTGCAGATAACTGAAAGATGCTACAATCTATATACCACTAAAGACACAATTAAAAGTGTCTGTAATCACTTTGTGGTGGAAAGGTGTTTGCTGCCCAATGTATCATGGCTGATAGATTAGCAGAGCCCTTTCAAGTTGACTTTATTGTGAATTTCAGAATTTAAAGTAAACACAAAAATAATCAGGGTTAGACAAGGTACTTCATCCATCACTATTTCAAACAGATGCTTACCCACACAGAAGGGAAGGAAGGCAGCTGCTTAGCAAACTTTCAAAACAGGTTTAAAAGATAAGGTTAGGTTTCTCCGTCTAGCTAAAGATGACCTATATTCTCTGACATTGGAAACCTTTTCCTCAGTATGACCAAGAAAGAGCTAGTTCATCCCCTGGTTGGAAGGCCGGCTTTTGGGCTAGGCCAGACAAGGCTTCACTTAAAGTCCATACAAGCTAAATGGGAAATGGAGTCTCTATGTAAAACTATTCAAGGCAGTAGGCTGCCTTAGAATTACAGCGTCAGTGTTATCCATTTCAGTCTAGCATGGAGATCTCAAATACTGCTCCTCAGAAGGCATTTTGGAGAAGACAGCAGAGGAAACCTCCAGGGATTCCTGTGTAATCTCTAATTCTAGAGCAAGAACCAGAGAAGACCTATTCCTCAAACACTATTATGGTGACCAAGGGGCCAGCAATGAAACAAACCATGCAACCTAATGTCACAAATGGCTCATTATCCAATGATGAATTGTCAGTATGCAGTTTACCTTATCTGCTCTTCCAACAAGCTAATGACAGAGATCCAAGTTAAAGGTGAGGATTTGTTCAAATTTGGGGACTGACATACCTTCTCATTGTCTCAAAAACACAATTTCTATAGTCAAGAACCAAAACTAAAATTATACTTTCTTTTTGATGAAGAGAATAAACCCTCCCTGACCAACTAAACTCTGTATTTCCTGTGTGAGGTCATAACAATGATGATAATTCAACTTTGCATTCTTTAGTTAGATACTTTGCATCAAGGTAATAACACAGTTCCTGGAAGGCCAGATTTTGCCTACATCAACATTTCTGGAAAAGTTCAACCACAATGAAAGGCCCGGAAATACAAAAGCATGAGAAATGTATTACAAGAATAAATGAAGTAAGGTCATGGATTCTCTCTTTTTTAATTTCTCCAAATCTTTTGGGTTTTTAATACCATGACGGGAATGGACTCCATTCCTAAGTCAAAGTACGATTAAAGTTCATGAAATTAGTATTGTTTCAAGCTTTGATGTCAGCCTGAAGTGTTCTTCACCAGCAATGTGCCCAATAATGACTCCTCCTGCAATTCATTTGGGGTTACATATATTGGCAACATGTCTAAATATGATTGTAGATTCTTTTTTATAAGACCGGGTGCTCCTACTACTATTGAAATTGTCTGGATATTTTTCTTCCACATGGATCTGTGTGGCACAAGAAATTAAAATAAAAATCAATGTTCAAATTTCTGGAACAGGAAGATAAAGTCCTAAAACTTAAACTCAAACAGTCATTATTACAGATCTATCCAGTGGTGGTGGAAAAGTGAAGCAACATGGGTTAGCTCCTACTTTTTATGCAAAGTTCTTTCTATGTTTCTGATGAGGAAATGGGTGGGCCTTCAAAAGCACAAACTAAGAAAACTTGCTGAGATAACCATCTAATAGAGGAAAAATGCTACATATTTAAAAGAAACCAATTCAAATAAATTTATGGAAAAATAAAGCCACGGTGAAGGGTACATACATTCACAAAGCCATAATAGCCAAACTGCTGAAGACAGAAAATGCAGACAGAAGGGCATCTCTCTTAATGCACTTTTACAAGAGAATGAAAGATACAGGAAAAACAAAAAGCATGGATAAGGAAGCTATTTACAAAACTTGAACACAGCTGTAATGAACATGTGTTAGTTAAGCTTCTTACTCAGATAACATGCACAGAACTTCCACCATAAAATTACCTACAGCACCCTATCAGACCTACACTGAAAATTGTGTACCCCTCAGATTTTTTACTTACTATAAAGCCCAATGTACATCTCTAATTAATATAAGGTGGATTCTACCAAGATACAAATCTTCAAGAGATATCCAAGATGGCTGCACATTGACTACCAACCTAATTTCAAGTCTCCCAGTGTGAAAACAAAAAAATCTGAAAGGAGAGCTATTGAATTGTTCTTTTTTGGTAAATTTCAGTTACTGACAGGTAAGTTCACTGCCTGGATGCCATCAAAGAAGAGATTTAGAGAGTCTGAAAGAAAATCAACCATAAAAATTGAGGAGAAAACTCTGGCTAGGAAGAATCCTTCAGCTGTTCAGCAAAAAGTGGTTCAAGCTCCAGCTTTAGTGCAAGACATGACTTCCAGTAATCAACAGGAAAAATAAGTTAAATGCGCTCAGACCTGATTAACATAAAAAACATTGAAAGAGTACATCAACTCAAATAATAAAAGGTTTGAAAAATGGAAGAAGCTATAAACAGATATTCAGATGAACTGATAAAACTGCAAAAATCAGAGATAAAAAAGTAGAAAAGGTTAGCTGAGTATGAGACTGCTCAAGAAGAGATGTTTCAAAATGGTAGAATTAAAGGACTGTGTACACAGGGAAACCTGAGAATTTCTACTGTACCAGAGAAACTGAAAGGAATAGATTGTATTAATTTTATGAAAACACAAGTAAGCAACTGGACTGGTATACCACAGCAATAGTTATTAATTGAAAGGGCACATCATGTGTATGCTCCAAACCTGGCCATGAGAAAGCAGCCAAAACCTCTCATAGTAAAATATATATTCCTGCCAACAGAAAGAGTTGATTCTGACAAAACTAAAAGTTGAAGACAGTAGAGTATCAATAGGAAATTATTACTCATTGTACTGTACACCAAGCAGGAGAGTAGTAAATTTGTTCCAGCAATCAGGAAATGTAGAGAGAAAGTTGTGAGATTCAAGCTACTTTATCCAGCTATCTTCAGAATATGTTTCTTGGAGGACCAAAGTCATGTTTTGATGCAGAACATGTTAAGGAGGAAATACAAACGTTTGTCCAAAAGAAAGTGAAGTATCAAATAGAAGGGGAGTCTGCTTCTTGTTCTTCTGATAATAAAGCTCATATAGCCACTTTACCAGTGATAACCTTTCCAGTGTTCCAAAGGAAAATGCTTGAGAGAGACAGAGAAAAGCATAGGAGTTGACTAGAAGAACAAGGTATACAATGGAAATAAACCAGAGACTGGAGTTGGGAGATGGAGATCAACAGGAAGAAAACAAGCAACTTGGAAATTAATGAATAAATGTGGGATTACAAAGCATGAATCACATTTGTGAAATACATCTGAACAAGAAAACCTGGAAATATTGGATTTCTTTGACTGTGTTAAACTTGTAGGGGACTCCAAAGCATATGTCCTACTTTGTGTCATTAATGTTTGGAAGAACATTAAGGAGAAGGGAAGAATAGGTTAAGAGGTAACTATAAGTAAAACAATTCTTGTTCTTAACATTTTTATAGAATTGGACAAACACTGCATTTTCAGTTATTTCTGTGTGCTATAGGGATACTAAAATAAATAGGTACCCCTTTCTTTTTCTTCTTCCTTTCTTGGTTAGTTTTAAGAAATGTAGGCATTGTAATGTAAAAAAGAGAAGAAAGCCTGGACAAAAGCATGTTTAAGGTAATAGGCTGTAATCTTGCATTGCTGAGATAAAGGGTGGGTTGTAAAAATATACAGATCATGATGTAAGTACAGCTGATATGCTTTTTCTTAATTTTGCTCAGTTAATTGGAGTTGCTCATAGTCTGGTGACTTTAGCCACAGATTTGGGGTGCATCTGAACTGAAATCCAAGGCATCCACTGCAAACAACTGAAAATAAGTATATTTAAAGCATGCTAAAGAGGATATGTATTGGGTATTTTAAACAGTTCAGTATTTTGGCTTGAAGAAGCCCAATCGAGTGAAAGCACTTGCCATTTTGACTGTTTGTTAAATAAAACATTGATATTTTATATCCACAAGGTGAAGATTGATTTTGTTGTTGGTGAAGTGAAAACTGCCTAGTTTGTGATCTGTGAATGTAACGGAGTTTCGTTGATGTGGACAGTCTTACTGTGCCGACTAATACTCCTGTGCTCTGTTTCTACACTCTTGTTTATCTTGTACAGGAGTTTTGATTTCTTGGTAGCAGTTGTTGGCATTCTATAGAATGTTTGGTATCACTGTGCTCTAAACCAACCATCTTACATTAAGAGGGCTTCCCTACACATGTGTGGCATACGTGTGTACCTCAGGTTCTATGAGAGCTGGGGATTGCTGAAGAAAGGCTCAGTTTGGGGATTTCCCATTGGTAGTTTGTCTTAAAACTGTTGAATTTCATCTGTATTTAAGCCATGTATTTGTGTGTAGATGTGCATCACACAACTGGGGTTAGCGCTGCCCTGTATAGACACAAACACCTAGAAACTTAAACTTTCCCTAGACATCTGTCAGTAGAACCCTCCCAAGTCCCCTTTTGCTCTGCATGGAACTCAACTGCACACTGAGCAGCATTGCCACAGCTCTTCACCCTAAACTGTCAACAGAATAAGCCCCTCTGTTATTCCTACATCATAAATCGATCTAACTTACCCACTCCTCAACAGTACTACAGTATAAACCTGCCAGTGTAGATGGTCACTTTCCTGCCATTTCTACAGCCAGCCTGATTGACTTGGGCAACTTGAGGCAGTGTAGTAACTGCCTCATGTATACTGACAACCACTTAGTCCTGAAACAAATACCGTATGTGACAGATGTAATTACACTATCAATTTAGAAAGAATCCTCTCATGTAACAAAAAAATGAGGCATCAAACAGGATGTCAGCTCACACACTTAACCTCTCACACACATTCAGTACACAACATATGAATGTGCAGGTGCTCACTAGAAGCCTATTGAAAGATCAGAGACCTCCCAAGTGCAAAGTATCTGCACACACCTCAACATGTATTGAAATCACTGCACATAACAGTACACACATCAGTTTCTCACCAAATAAGCTCCTAAGGCAAAACACCTCAAAACCTAATGTCTTGGTCATAGGAGACTCCATAGTGAGACACACAGATGTCCCTCTCACCAGGCTGGACAAGGAGAAGGTCACAGTCAGAAGTCTGTCGGATGCCAGGATCCATCAGATCATGCATGCACTCACGTCACTCAACAAGTACTGTTATGACTCTGTCATAGTCCATGCTGGCGTGAATGACTTGAGACATACCTCCCTGGACTATATGAAGAGAGACATGAGTGAACTCTCAGATTATGTGTCCCAGACAGGTATGACCCTAGCCCTAAGCAGCATTCTACCTTCACACAGGATGATGCCACAATATAAACAAAAAATGATTGACTTCAACAATTGGCTTAGCTTCTGGTGTCATTCCAGGGGGATCCAGTATTTGTCAGCCTGCTGCTTTGCCAGAGTTGGTTTGCACCTGTCTCCCCTAGGCTTTTGAATACTGGCTAAGGTGCTTGCCTCCCCTACAGTGTCTTTTTAGGCAATGCCAAAACGACAACATTTCTGATATAGCAAAATCCACTTGATACAAACTCAAGGTTCTGCTACTTAATGCTAGGAGTCTAAACATGAAACACGAAACTTCACCCCGTGGAAGCACTCCTCACCTCGGAAGATCCTGATGTCTGTGCAGTCAATGAAACATGGTTCAAGGCTGCAGAGAACACCCTAGCTGTACAAGGCTACAATGCCTTCCACACATTCAGACCTCAGAATGAGCATGAAAGAACCAAAGGTGGAGTTTTATCCATCTTCATTAAAGCCAAGTACACCTCCATATTGGTCAAACAATATGACAATCTTGAACTACTCCATGTCCAATTAACTACAGGCAAAACACACTACCACATAAATTCTAGCTATAGGTCCCCCTCCATGTATCAAGAGAAGCACAATGCCTACCTGGACTTACTGGAGTCACTCGCCATACAGTCCAACACCTTAGTCATGGGAGATTTCAATTATGCCTCCATCAACTGGATAACATACAAGAGCTCAAACATGCTCACCCAGAGGTTCCTTGACTTTACCAGTGCAAATGCCCTGGAACAGATAGTCTGCACCCCCACAAGTGGCTGTAATGTCCTCAACATAGTACTCATTAACATGGGTGGTCACTGCACTGCTGCCTGTGTGATGCCCTCCCTAGTAAGGTCGAACCATAAATCAGTCTCATTCAAAGTAACTATTGGACCCTACACCCCCAAAGGAATAAAAAAATAAGGAACTGCTTCAAAGCAAACTACAATCTACTAAGTGATGGTATAAAAAGTGTTATATCCCCCTGCAATCACAGGCAATAATGACTCCTATGCAGGGATGTATACAAATATCATCTTGGCAGCTGTAGAGATTTGGCTGTATCTGACTGGATTAAAACCAGATCCTCCCGAAAAAACAAGCCACTTTGGTAGACATCTAGAATAAACAGATTGTATAACAAAAGGAAGAAAGTGATGTCCAAGAACAAGAGGCAACTGCCTAAGTAGAAAAAGAATTCCCTCTAGAGATTGAACAAGAAAATCAGAAGTCTTGAAAAGTCCTCTAAAGTTAATTATGAAGCTAAAATAGCATCCCTAGCCAAGGACAATCATAAAGCATCTTTTAACTACATCTGAAATCTAAAAGGGAGTGCCCAGATATGTGCCAAATTGGTAGTAGATGGTACCATTCACATTATACTGGAGGAAATTGCCAACCTGCTAACTGACAGGTTTGGTGCAAACGTCACCCTACCATTCCCGCCAGCTATACCCCAAAGAATACCTGACACTGGTTCTCTACCTAGTTTCTCTAGAGACTAAGTCATATATGTGCTCTTCAAGGCCAAAAACATGGCTGCAATGGGACCAGAAAACATCCAAGGTTGCTTACTAAGCAATCTAAAACAGGACCTAGCTGAACCACTTGCTATTTTCTTTACCCATAGCCAGTGAACTGGCTTTGTACCAGCAGAATGGAGAACAGCAACAATAATCCCATTACATAAAGGGGTACCATCAACCAACCCTGGGAACTATAGACTCATACGTTTAGCCAGCCTCATTGTCAAGGCCTTGGAAAGGATCATCATGGACCTTATCAACAAGTACATAGGTGACCTTCAAACTCTAGAACCAACCAAGCTTGGCTTCGTTAAGGGTAGATCTTACTTATTGAACCTGCTAGACTTCCTTGAGAAAGTCACCAACACCCTGGATAAAGGTAAGACAGTGCATACCACCTATCTGGACCTAGCCAAAGCTTCTGACACAATCCCCCACTTGGGTATCATTGAAAAACTCTCCCAGCTAGGTGTTAACCCTTACATCACTAGATGGGTAGCTAACTGGCTCACCAACAAAACACATACTGTCAAATGTGGTGATTGCACCTCTACCAATAGACCTGTCACCAGTGGCATACTGCAAGGATAAGTACTGGGCCCTTTACTATTTGAAATCTGTTTCTCGGAAGTCCAGGCTAAAGCAGACACCCTTTGGCTTACTAAGTTTGCTGATGATTGTAATCTAGATACAATCATTGAGTCCCCCAGGTGCCATTATTAAGTCCCCCAGTGATGTTAACATATTACAGGAGGGGCTAACACAAACAAATGGCTGGTGCCAAAGTCACGGTCTAAAACTAAACACAAAAAAGTATACTATTGTCCCATTTGCCAAAGTGGAATTCCCCACTAATTACAGTATTGGCAGCACCCCTCTAAGTTCGAACCCAATGGTGTGAGATCTGGGAACACAGGTTGACAGCAATCTGACCTTTGACCACCAGGTTTCCACACTGGTAAGGAAAGCCTTCTACATTGTGCATCACATAAGTAAAGGCATTGCATCCAGGTCTAAGGATGTTATAACCCCTACTTGATCTTAATCAGACCATTAATAGAGTAAAATGGTCACTTCTGCATGCGTCTCACCAGACACCTGCAACAACTGGTGAGACCAGAGAGGTTTCTCACTAAGAAGACATATGGCCTCCAAACCATGACCTATGTGGATAGACTGAAAACCCTGTACTGCACTCCTTATCATACAAGCTACTGAGAGGCAACTCATGCCTGGCCTATAGGGTAGTCTCTGATCTCGACCCAATGGAAATGCTGCACATCCACAAATCAAACAGCACTAGAATCACTCGCTCTAGGGATCTCAACCTTGCCAGTGACATTAACAGAACAGGTTGGAGAGACAGGTATGTCCTCAAGAGATTGCTGCTGCTCTGGAATAAACTTCCAATCCATGTGAAGCAAAGCTCCTTATTGACCTTATTCAGGTGCAACCTGGACAAATGGATGGGTGATCATAAATTCACCACAGGGGTGACACCTGTGTCCCTCATGGCCAGGGTTAGTTGGTGCTGATTGGTAAAGTACGCCCATCTAACCAAGGACAATGTGAGCAACTCAGAATTAACATGGCTAGGCTTATAAGCACTGTACAGTTGCTAGTCTAAAAACCTCCTCTGAACCTATGCATTGGGGAATTAATGGATTAAGGCTCTTGGCTTGATCTAACAACAATTTTTAAACAGAAGCAAGTAAAAAGAGAACACTGAATCTAATGAAAAGTTTTCCTTTAGCAAATAAATGTTCACTGTGCACTATCAGAAGCGTATAGCTGAAGGAACTGTGCATCTGGTTCTCATGTTTCTGTGGACACAAGCTAAGAGGACAATAAAAACAGAATACTTTTTCTTTCAATGGCTAAAAGATTATCTTTTCAGAAAGCATGTCATCTTTGCTTTTTATATCTGGAAGAAGAATCAAGACAAAAAGAGAAAGCACTTAGTGTAAGTAGAAGCACAGGCTGTACCATGTGTCTTAGCATGGATAACCTTAATTGCAGGTCATTTAAAGCCTGTAAGTGTAGCTGTCAGTATGGAACAATTGTTCCAATTAGGAGAGTTAAACTTCATTATTTGAAGATGCATGTGTGTGTTTACATTAAAGTAATAAGATTATGGGGGTGTTCTGGGTGTGTTTGTTTTTCTTTCTTTTCTTTTTTTTTTAGGGATTTCATTAAACAAAAAGTCTTGTAAGATGTGGCATAGGTTCAAATGGATATGACAAGAAAGAAATGTATAAAAGCTCAACCTGCCAAACTTTAGCATATATATGCAACACAAAAGCTTAAACTAGACATTTTTTTAAAAGCTGTTATACATAACAGGTGGGAATAATAGCTTCTTATCATAATGGCAACACTTTCCATTTTATCTTTGACCATGAACGGTCTCACAGGTATATATAAAAAACCGCTAGGTAAAATAATGCAGAGTACACATGGCTATGCTGCAGGAGACACATGGAAAAAAAACTGAGCATGTGAATTTGATAAAGAAAGGATTTTAGGACTGTTATTCTGCAGAATATCTGGGACAAAGGAAAAGGTGAGTACTTATATTAATTGCTACTGGAGCTCCAATAGTGATACAACAGAGGAACAAAGAAAATATCTGTAGATTTGCAGGAGTAAGAGGCTTATGGCAAGGGAAGAGGATTATGCTGGCATGTATTTATATTCCACCCAAAACTGCTACAATAAAGCTTAAGAAAATTCTGGGATAAATAATCAGCTTTCAACAGGGAATATTATTTACAGGTGGGTACTGGAATTCATTTTGCAACAGTGAGTATGTATCGGGGGGGGGGGGGGCCTGAAGGGAAAATATAACAAACAAGGGTAGATTTTTGAAGAAATTTATGAAAATATCTGTTATGGAAGATATGATTTCAGTAGTAGGAGCTTAGAGGGAACTTACATATTATTCCACAAGGTACAAAATCTGGGCTAGGCTAGATAGAACTTATATTTCACAGGAATGTGTGCATTTAATTGAAAGTTTTGATATGCATCCAATAACTATTTCAGATCATGTGCCAATAATAAGTAAAATAAAAATGAGACATTGGCACTTCCCCACCACCTGTTAAACAGAAAGGAAATTAAATAATGCTTTGTGGAAATTATTCAGGAGTTATTAGGGAAGATAGAACTTTTTTCAGAAACTATAGCTAGTGAGTGGGATAAGATGAAGTGGAGTTTAAAAAATAGGACAGAAATAAAAGAAAGAGATGTAGTTAAGAAATAACATGAATTATTTAAAGGGACTAACAAAGACTAAAGTATTTCAGAACCATAGGACTCTCACAGAAGAAATGGCACAACTGCAGAGTGCTAATGAGAAAATAAGGGACTACCTGAATAATATGCATGAATTTTGAAATATTGCTGTTACACAACTGACTTTTGTCAACTCCAGAACAGGAAAGCTTTTAGCACAATGGCTCAAGCAACAGAAAGAAGAAAGTTGTTGCCAAGCTTAGGAAGCCTATAGCAAGGAAAATTACCAGAGGTCCTGTAGTATTAGAACTATTTCAGAAACTTTATGAAAATCTGTATAAAGCAGACAAATGTGGAAATCAAGAAAAAGTACAAATGGAAATACTTATGTAAAAATTAAAATGGCAAGGTTAGTGGTCAATGCGGTTCAATTATTCACAGTTAGGACAGGAGGAAATGAGATACAAATGGTGATGTACAACCAATCTACATGAAAGTCTCCAGGAGTAGAGAATATTCCACTGGATGTTTGGAAGCTAGGAAGGAAGAAAGTGATAAAGATCTGGAAAGCTTTATTTAACAGTATTTTAAAAGGAGGAGAAGCACCAACATTGCAGAAGAAATCTGTGGTGGCTGTAATACTTAAAGATGGTAAACAACAATCAGATCAAGCCCATTTCATTTTTAAACCATGATTATAAAGTATTTATATCTATAATGGCTAAAAGATTGGTAAAGGTGTTGCCAAAATTAATAGATATGGACCACTGTGATTTTGTGGAGGGGAGGCAAACATTTGACAACATTTACTAGAACAATGATGATCCAGAGGGAAGCAGAATGTAAGATAATACCACTGTTGCTGGTGGATCCGGATGAAGAGAAAGTATTTAACATGGTAAGCTGTGACTTTATGAATAGGACAATGGAAGTATTTGCATTCCCTGACACAATAATGCAGCTAATTAGGAGGACATATGAGTGATCAGAGATGAAAATTAAAATGGGAGATTCCTCCCTGATAAGTTCTGTTTGAACAGGGGAACCAGGCAGGGATGTCCTCTTTCCCCTTTGTTATTTGTGTTATATTTAGAACCATTGTCAAAGAAAATAAAGGACTCAGAAATTCAACGATATAATTGGTATGGTAATCAAGAAAGTTTCTATTTATTTGCATATGATATACTTTGTATGTAATAAAACCAGAAAAGGACATTTCGGTATTGTGGAACACTCTGAGACAGTTTAAAGACTTTTTTTGAATGCAAAATTAATGAAGATAAAACAAAGGCAATAGCTGTAAACAATGTACCCACACAAATTGGTTCAGCAATATCCATACTTATGGGAACATAATTGTTGCCTCACAGCAAGAGGTTCTCCCGTTCGATTCTTGGTTGGAGTGCGGGGAGTTCCTTCTGTGTGGAATCTGCATGTCCTCCCCGCGGTTGGGTGGCATTCGAAAGACATGCATAAGTGGGCGTGCCTTCGTTGAAGGTTGGACGTCAAGCTGACACCTCAGCGTTCGTGAAAATCTACTGCCAATCATTAGCGGACCGGAGTTCCACTGTGGCGACCCCTAACCGGGAAAAGCCGAAAAACAAACAACAACAACAACTTAGGAGTATGGGTTATAAAGGATTCTGTTATGACAGCTAAGGCTATGTAGGAACAGACTAAACAAAAGATAATACAAAAACTTAGAAACTGAAAGCTCTGTTTTATGGATATGGATAGCAAGACACAAGCAGTGAAAATGTTTTTAGTCCCTTTAGTTTTATACATAGGTCTGGCATATTTTATCAACCAGAGGAAAAATTGTGGATATAAATTACTAAAGGGTTGAAGGATTTTATCTGGGGGGGGGCAAGAGTCAAGTGGGGTAAGCTGATCCTTCCAATAGAACAAGATGGTTTGAGATTATCTGATTTGAAGGGATATTTGACAGCTACACAGTTAAGGCTCTTATACATATCACAAGCAGAAAGCTGTAAATCAAAGTGGAAAGGGATGATGATGATTAAACGGGGGAAAGCTCAAGAAATAAGGAGAGACTGGGATTTTAGTTGCAGATCCTTAAGTAGAAAAATAGTAGCCATACAGAATATTATATTCATAAAGTAGCAGAAAGTATTTTAAGAACCAAGCCAACACAGGAATGGAGAAATGAGATTCTGCCAAAAGGGATGACTGCAATTAGGGGTACAGAGAATAGGCAAGAGGGGGCATGGATTTACTGGAAAAACTGGCAAAAGAAACAAGGTATTGGGAATAAATAATTAAAAAGAGAAAGGTAATAGAATGGGAATAGGCCAAGAATATATTTGGACTGCAGCCTAGAGACTGCATTACCTATCAAGGACTGATATCGGAGTATAAGCAAAGAGAAAGGAATAGGGGGATCCTAAGTGAAATACTAGCACTGGTTAAGTTTTTAGTTGAATCTAGAACAGAATCTGCCATTAAAAAGGGATAATTAATAGGGCATATAAATACTGCATGACAACTATCTGAATCAATCAGAAGATGTTAGAAAGCATTGGAAAGACAGATTGGATAAACATTTCACAAAAAAAAAAAACAATTGTAGAATAGTCGTATGACTCCTGAATGCGGAACATATTCAAGAAGATTTAGGAATTATGCTTAAGAGTGTTTTCATAGGTATTTTTTATACCCAAAGCAGACTCCAAAGAATTTTTCCTCATGCATGTTGCAAATGTTGAAGGTGTGATGGGGAACAAAGAGGTAATTGAGAACATATTTTTTGGGAGTGTAATGAGTTAGCAGACTTTAAAAATTCCCTACAGACTACTGTCAGAAATACTGGGTGAGCAAATTGGTGTAACGTAACTAAGGAAATTATTTTTTGAGCTGTGATACAGGATCTGAATTGTCTAGACGTAGTAAGGCCTTGCTTAGTTTAATTCTGGTGGCTGCCAATAAAGTAATTACAATATAACAACAAGTGATAAAACCAAAAGTGGGATCTTTTGAAAAGGGTAGGAGCAAATTACATAGAAAAAATAGGAATTGTGGGAGCAAGACATGCAGAATAATGTTTTGGAGGAGGAATGCAGTTTAAGGGAACATAGCTTGAATGAGCTCTGTAATGTTCAATTGACAATGATGCTATAGAAGATTATATGTGATGTATAGGTTCTATCTGCCACTCGCGATTACGTCGGGTCTTCTTTCACTTCGACTTCTGGAGCTCAGTTCGATGTATCGGGTCTTCTGCGCTGTCGACGAAGTCAGGTAGAACCATATATAATGTTTGCAACTGAAAATACATAAAAATGGTTTGTTTTCATTCATATAAATGTCTGGTTGACTATGTTATAAGTGATAATTAAATTACAATGTTTATTGTTAAAAAATGCATAATCATTTATAAGCATTCCAAATATCTAAATACCAGCATCTGGAAATTAAATCTAGTTAATAATGCTTTGCAAATGTATGTAGACCATTTTGATGGATCAAAAATCTTATCCACAGTAGAGATTCTAAAAAAAAAAAAAACTTGTAGAAGCTGCAACGTACCTTTTAGAATGAGCTCTAGATTTAGCTGGTAATGGTTTGTTACGTGAAGTGTATGCAAAAGATATTCAGTCAGACAGCCATATGGAGAAGGTTACCTTAGACACTTTTGGTTTAGCCTGTTTGGTACATCAGGGATGGACATTTTTTTATCTTTTCTGATTATTTTAGTTCTTTAGAAATAAAATCTAAGCTGCCAATGTACATCTAGTGTGTGTAAAATTATTAAGAAAAAAAAGAGGTAAATTGTTTACATTTAATTTAAAGGCTGGTTTAAATTGGACTCTGAGGCATTATGGGAACAAAGGAAGAATTAGTTTGGACTGATATTCTGTTTTTTTGAAAGATCAAGTATAGAAGGTTAGAAAATAATGCTTGAAATTCTGAACTTCTTATTGCATATGTTAATGGCAACTAAGAATAGTTTTCTGGGAAAGGAATTTTAGCTGTGCAGAAAAAGCTGGTTCGAATGTATCATTTGTCAATATTGCTAATACAAAATTCGGGTCCCAAGATGGAACCAGGTCCTTTACTGGAGGGCCTAGAAAGTATAGTTGTATAGGTAAACTTCAAGTAGATGATTGAATAGATCACTGTTGCAGTAGCCTAACCTACGTGGGTCATAATCTGCCAGTGGTAGTATGACCAGCCAACTTGCAAAGCATTACAGCACCTTCCATGTGACCAAACCACAGTACAGCTTAGAGAAGAGTGATAGAGTGATAAAGTTAGTCATTATGGTTCCAAGACTTGATAGCTTTCTTACCTCAAATTCATGGACACTAGATCCTTGTCAAATAGATATGTGCCTGGAAAAAGGCACTGCAACAGTGATGAATTTGGGCATCTCCTTTTATGGTAGTTTTACTTAAACAACTGTGTTATGTTCATCATTAGATCTCTGTTGCAGTCACGTAAACTACATGGGATGAATATCAGAGCATAGAAAAGAAGGGAAAAGGAAAAATGAACAGAGTCTAGGAGCTCCTAGAGAATAGTCCTAGAAAAGCCTGCCCTGGATCTAGAGAGAGAACCTAATTTGTAGTGCTTGGTAAAAGTGCTCATAGATGACCAAGTTGCTGCTTCTAGTTTATCTCTCGAGTCCGTCCGTTTCCAAAATAGCTTGTTTTGTTATGGTGAGAATAACAAAAAGCAACATCATGAAATGACCATTTAGAAACTGTTGACACTGATTGCCTCTTTTTCTTAGCTTCATAGGGAATAACCAGTTGATCAGAATTCCTGAAGGTTTTTATCCTGTTAATGTAGTGTTTGAGTTGCATGTGGACACCCAATGTGTATAAAATTCTACTTCCCTTATTTTGTGGCACTTTATGGAAAACAAGACGAATTGCATGGGTTAAAGTAAACTCTGAAATAAGGTATAAGGAAGGATTTGTCCTCAAAGTTACCATTATCCTTGTGAACGAGGAGAAAGGGTTGACTCACCATAACAGCTTGTAACTCAGATACACTTTTTGTAGAATAATAATGAATAACACTGTTTTCTTAGCTAAGAAATTCAAATTAGCCTCATGAGCAGGTTCAAAAGATCCCAAGAGGGAACCATTTGTCTTCTAGGTGGATGGGCAGGTAAAATCTTTTTCAAAAACTGTTTCATTTGTGATGTGGTAGAAAGGAAGAATCTATAGGTTCATAGGTTCATAAGTAGGTACTAGGCTATCGGCCCAAGGGCCTAAGTAAGCCTAGCCAACAAAGTTCCCTGGCTTACGCCAACCCAAGAAAGTTAATTTCCTGTGCCCCTGTCGAGCAGAGCCACAGAAGTGATCCCCAGGGTGTATTTCCTATTTCCCATCCAGTCATCAAGATTTTTCTTGAAGAGTGTTAATGAGGTTCCAGAGTATGGGAAGTCTCTGGGAAAGGAATCTATCCCTCCAGCAAGTCCTGTTTATTGTGGTGACATGGTTTAGGTCCCCTAGAGCATGTAGCTCGGAGGGATTGGGATTTGTTTAGGTGTAGCATGGCCAACAGCTCTGGGTTTGACATATCTTTATATGTTAGGCAGAGATCACCTCAGGGTAGGCGATATGCTACAGAGTAAAGCTGGACTTTTTTGAGATGATCAGTGTAGGGCATCTGTTTGAGGCCAGTAATTCTCTTTGTGAGGTACTTCTGTGGCCTTTCCAGCTGCTGCAGATGTCTTGTGAGGTACATTCCAAGAGGGGCATTGTACTCTATAATGGGTCTAATGAATATCGAGTAGAGAGGAACAATGACCTCTTTTTTCCTGGATGAGAACCCTTTTGTGATGAGGTGTGCTATGTAGAAGGATTTCCTGGCTACTGTAGCAATGTGATTATCAAAGGAGAGACTACTGTCCACCTGGGTCCCAAGGTCTCTTATCACACATTTGGTGTTAAGAAGACTGCCACCTATGTGGTATTTCATGGGGTACAGAGTTTTTACCAAAGGGGTAAAAGAGCAAGAGAGAAAAAGAAAAGAACCAGAACAAGTGCAAATATGACTCTGTCATTGTCCATGTTGGTGTGAATGATCTAAGCTGTACCTCCCTGAACTACATGAAAAGATACATGGAAGAGCTCTCTGATCACGTAGCCCAGGCCGGTATGACCTTGACCCTGAGTATCATCCTGCCCTCACCAAGAATGATACCACGGTATAAAGAAAAAATTCTCAATTTCAACAGTTGGCTAACTTTCTGGTGTCATTCAAAGGGGATCCAGTGTCTGCCTGGGATGACATGCTCGACAAGCCACACTGCTTCACTAGAGATGGCTTGCACCTGTCACCCTTAGGCTTTTGAATACTTGCCAAGGCTCTTGCCACCCCCATAGTGCCTTTTTTTAGGCAAGGCTCAAAAGACAAACCCACCACCGTAAATAGCACAAGTAACAAAAAACTGAGGGTAATGCCACTCAATGCCAGAAGTCTAAACCTCAAAATGCATGTACTCGAGACACTCCTCATTATGGAGAAAATCGATATATGTGCAGTAACAGAAACCTGGTTTAAGGCTCCAGAGAGCACCCCAGCACTACCAGGCTACAACTCATACCATACATTTCGGCCAGAAAACCCAAACCGAAATATAAATGGCAGGGGCGTATCCATATTCATCAGGGATACCCACACCTCGATGCTTCAGAGATCATCCACGTGCCACTAACAATGGGCAAAACTGCAATTCAAATTGTAGTTTGCTACAGATCACCCACCATGTCCAAGGACCCCCATTCCACATTTCTGGAAACACTGGGAAACATAAAGGTCCTACCAAACACCCTAATATTGGGTGATTTCAATTACCCAGACATTAACTGGGAGAACTGCTCAAGTACTAACTCCCTTGCCCAACTTTTCCTAGAATTTATAAACTCAAACACCCTAGTTCAACTGGTCAACACTCCCACCAGAGGTGACAACACATTGGACCTGGTCATCACCAACATGGGCAACATGGTTCCACACCAGAGGTCAACCCCTCACTGGTTAGATCTGACCATAAACAAATCACTTTGGATATCCATATTCTGCCCCCACGCCCAGACAAGAAAGCCACCATGAAAAACTTTTCAAAAGCAAACTTCACGTTACTTAAGACCGAGGTGGAAAGTTTCAAAGCCCCCATGATGAAGGATAACACTGAGCAAGCTGCAAAATCCTTTACTAATGCATTCTACAGGCAGCTACAAGAATGCATGGATTGTGCCACCCCAAGCAAAACCAAGACTCACTCCTCCAAGAAAAGGAAACCAGTCTGGTGGACTCCTGCCATAAACAAGCTATACAATAGAAGGAGGAAACTAGTACAGAAAAGAATAAAATCCCAAGAAGGGAAGACATCCCTGATCAGTATCAGCAAGAAACTATGATCCCTCATAAAATCATCCAAGGTGAGCTTTGAAAGAAAAATTGCCAAAGACTCCAAAGATAACCACAAGGCATTCTTTAGCTATGTCAAGAATCTAAGTGGCAATGCTCAGATCTGCTCAGAGTTAGTGCAGAATGGCACAAAATACATTGAACCAACTGATATCGCCAACATCTTGGCAGACAGGTTCAACGTAAACTTCACCCCCTCTCGCCCCCTAAAGGGCCCATAACCATACCAGAAGAATGTAGAGTCCCTGAAATCACAGACACACAGGTTAAAATAGCCCTCTCCAAAGCCAAAAACACAGCAGCATCAGTGGGACCAGACGGTATCACAGGCTGCGTCCTGCACGAGCTCAAAGATGAACTAACCCCTCACCTAAACACACTGTTCAAACTCAGCCTCTCCACAGGCTACATACCCATAGAGTGGTGCACAGCAACAGTTATTCTGCTCCACAAAGGTGGAGCCACAACAGACCCTGGGAACTATTGCCCTATAAGCCTAACTAACTTGGTCTGCAAGGCTATGGAGCACATCATCATGGAACTCATCAACAGAGACATTGGAAACCTCCAAACACTGGACCCTACCCAGTTTGGCTTTCTTAATGGCAGATCATGCCTCCTAAACCTGATGGAGTTCTTTGAGACAGTTACCAAGGCTATAGACGAGGGAAAGATGGTACACACAGCCTACCTAGACCTCACTAAGGCCTTCGACACCATTCCCCATTCTGGTATTATAGACAAGCTCACCAGCCTGAATATAAACCCCTACATCACAAGACAGGTTGCCAACTGACCCACAGACAGAACCCACATTGTGAGAGTTGCAGGAGCTAGGTCCGACTGTAAACCGGTTACAAGTGGCATTCCCCAGAGCAACCGGTTACAAGTGGCATTCCCCAGAGCTCAGTCCTAGGACCCCTCCTGTTTGGCATATACTTTTCAGAGGTACAGGCAAGCACAGGAGGACTATGGCTGACCAAGTTCACAGACGACTGCAAACTAGGGGCTATAATTGACTCTCCGGCTGACACAGGCATCCTCCAAAAGGGTCTCACTGAGACAGATACCTGGTGTCAAAGTCATGGCCTCAAGCTAAATGCCAAAAAGTGCATAGTCATCCCTTTTGGAAAAAACAAAGTACCCACAAACTACCACATAGGTGGTAGTCTCCCAAATACGGAAGATGTAATAAGGGATCTGGGGACCCAAGTAGATAGTAATCTCACCTTTGATAATCACATTGCCAAAGTGGTTAGAAAATCCTTCTATGTGGCCGATCTAATCACAAAAGGGTTTGCATCCAGATCAAAAGAGGTCATTGTGCCCCTCTACTTATCACTCATCAGACCCATCTTAGAGTACAACGCCCCATTTGGTATGTACCTTACAAGACACCTGCAACAGCTGGAAAGACCACAGAAGTACCTCACCAAAAGGATCAATGGCCTCAAACAGATGCCCTATGCAACCTGACTGAAGAAACTCCAGTTGTACTCGGTTGCATACCGCCTACTCAGAGGTGATCTCTGCCTGAAATACAAGGCCATCTCCAACCCAGAATTGATGGACATGCTCCACCTAAAGAAAACCTTATCCCCTCGAGCCACAAGCTCTAGGAATCTAAACCTCACCACAACAATAAATAGGACATGCAGGAGGGATAGATTCCTGTCCCAGAGACTTCCCATGCTTTGGAACAAGATCCCAATCTACATTAGGCAGAGCTCCTCACTAACACTCTTCAAAAGAAACCTTGACAAGTGGATGGGAAACAGAAAGTTTACCTCGGGGATCACTTCAGTGGCTCTGCTGGACAGAGGCACAGGGAACTAATCTTAGGGGGCAGCGAAAGCCAACACATTCTGGCTAGGCTTATAAATGCCTTCGGGCAGATAGCCTAGTACCCACCTATGAACCTATGGTGACTACCTCAAAGAAGTCGACCAGGTTCAGGAGGCAAGATCTGCCTTTCACAAACCCAAACTGGGTGGGGTCCAGAGTTTGGAGGTTACCAATGTCTTTGTTTATGAATTTCATGATGATACATTCCACGGCCTTGCAGATGAGGCTCGTCAGGCTAATAGGGTGATAGTATCCGGGATCAGTGGTGGCTCCCACTTTGTGGAGTGGGATAACTGTTGCTGTGCGCCATTCAGTGGGCACAAAGCCTGACATGAGGCTATGATTGAACATGGTGCTTAGGTGGGGAGCCAGTTCATTCTGAAGTTCATGTAAAATGCAGCCTGGGATGTTGTCCGGTCCCATGGATGCTGTGTTTTGGGCTTTAAAGAGTGCTGCTTTTACCTGTGAAGTTGTGATTACAGGGACTCTGCATTATTCCTGTATAGATATGAGCCCTTTAAGGGGTAAGAGGGGGGTAAAGTTAGCACTGAACCTATCTGCCAGGATATTGGCAATATCACTTGGTTCTGTAATGTTTGTGCCATTGTGCTGTAACTCAGAGCAGATCTGGGTGTTGCCATTGAGATTCTTGACATAGCTATATAATGCTTTGTGGTTGTCCTTAGAATCAGTGGCAATCTTGTTTTCATAGCTAGCTTTGGAGGATCTTATAAAGGATCTCAGCTTCTTGCTGAGGCTGACCAGGGAGCTCCTCCACTCATGGGATTTTACTCTCTTTTGCAACAATTTCTTCCTTTTGTTGTAGAGTTTGTTTATGGCAGGGGACCACCAGATTGGCTTCCTTTTTTTGGAGGATAGCATCTTGATTCTGTTTGGGATAGCATGATCCATGCACTCGTGTAAGCGCTTATAGAGTGCATTTGTGTTGGATTCAGCAGTCGTAACTGTATTGTCCATCTGCATGGGTGTCATGAAGTTCACCACTTCTGTCTTAAGAAGCATGAAGTTGGCTTTGGAGAAATGTTTACCATGATTTCCTTAATGGGGGGTGGGGGTGGGATGTGGATATCTAGGGTGATTAGCTTATGGTCGGATCTGACCAACGAGGAGTTGACTTCAGGTGTGGAACACCGGTCACTCATGTTGGTAATGACTAGGTCTAGGACATTTTTGCCCCTGGTGGGGGTGTGGATAAGCTGATCCAGGGCATTGGAATTTATGAATTCCAGAAAGCGCTGAGTGAAGGAGTTGGTACATGAGTAGTTTTCCCCTATAGGCAGACAAGCAGAGATGGCAGGTAAGTGAATCTCAATAGATGACTAAGAAAGGACACAGAATAACTCACATAGATATTGCAGAACCAATAGTCTGAGCCTTAAAAAGATCCTGGTTATTGGTTTGGCACCAACTAGAAAATCTTTCATTTACCCATATATGATGTTTTACTAGCAGGTTTCTTTGCCTTCAGTACCCGATGCACAGGGTGTCAGCACAATTATCCTTGAGAAAAATATTCTGAATCTTTAGAAGAACCCACAATACCAGCAAGGCTGGAATCATGTACAGGAACAATTCCCATGGCCAGACTTCACATAAGGAGAATTCATTCCTATCCATGGGAATGAAAAGGCATCTGTCTTCCAGGCCTTTGTACATGCAATCCTGCAGCAGAATTTCTTTAATTCACTGTTATGACTGGAGGCAAACAGATCTACTTGAAGAATTCCCCACAGATTCCTGGAGGATCCAGAATTGCAACTTCCATTCATGGGGGTCTATCCTGGTCCTACTTAGATTGTCTGTAAGAATGTTTTGCTCTCATGAAATGCTAGTAGGCTGTTGGGATAAACCGTGCTGAGTTTCTGAATCTCAGGCTATCATGGAAAGTCTGCAGAAGGGGTAAGATTTAGTATCTCCTTATATGTTTCAGTACCACATCACTGTGGTGTTGCCTGTTATAAGTTGCAGAAGTCTCAGGGGCCACAGATGGTGGTTTTCAGGCTTTCAAAGCATCTTTTACAGCTAGCATCTCTTTGACATTTGTGTGTCTTGGTCTGTCTTGTCTGTTCTAGAGACTGTGAAACTTCACCCCCATGGGAACAGCTTCCAAAGCAAAGTCTGAAGCATTTGTGGTTACAGACTAAACTGGAGGAAAATGGGAGACGGGGTTGAGAAAAAATGGTTCACTCACCAAAGTAACTCCTTTTTTACATATTCCAGTACAGGAATCTGAAATGAAAGAGGGTGCTGATGTTGAGACCAGACAGATTTGAGGTACCACTGAATTCTCCTTATGTGAAGTCTGGCCATGGGAATTGTGAGCATCACAGATGCTATGAAATACAGAATCCTGAAATATTCACTGGCAGATGTAACATAATACTTGGAAAAAATCAGGAACTTTGTTTTTGTAAAGCTCTGCCTTTTCTTGAGGAAGAAATGTCTTTCTGAGGGATGTATCTGTTAGACCCAAGAAACTTAATCCTGTGGGAAGTAATGACAAAGGATGTCTATAAGTTCACCTGGAAGCCTAGACTGAGGAGGAGTTCCTTGACACAGGTGAAAAAGACTTAACACTTCAAAAAAGAAGTCTGTAAATATAAGATAGTCATCCAAATATGAAAAGCTGTGAATGCCTTGCAATCTGTAAAGGGAAATTACTGGTGCCAGACATTTTGTAAATATCCCTGGGGTTGGAGATAGTCCAATGGTTAAGACAGAGGACTGATAATGTAAGCCATACATAGACAAAATGTAAAAAATCTGAAATTCACAGAGATTGGAATTTGGTTATATGCATCTTTTAGATTTAATATTACCCAAAAACTGAAAGAAGGTATGGGAGGTAACAAAGACTGGAAGGAAAGCATTTTGAAATGTGAAACATTCACACAGAGATTCAGGAAAGAAAGGTCTAGAAATGGTCAAATTTCTTCTTTCTTTCATAGTAGAAAAATTATTAAAAAAAACTCCTTTACCTGTTTGATCTGAGGGCACTGGTTCTGTGACCTCCAAAGACAGCATTTGTCCCAGAACTGGAGGAAACAGGGAAGACTGGTTTTGCTGGATGAGGAGGAATCCCTTGAAAGGGAGGGATTCGCACTGTCAACTGTGTCCTTGTTGAATGATTCACAGAACCAGTTTTTTATGAGATTAACTGATGGCACTGAGGAAAATGCGCACCTAGACTTTGAGAGAGATTGACAGATTTTTTTTTTTTTAGAATGGGAAGAGGGCACTGTTGCAGGGAGAAATAGTCATCTTGATTTTTTGGACTGTCCTTGGCTCCAGGAAGCTGCTTCCTTCATTTTGAGCCTCCCTGCCACTGTTTTTTTTTTGTTTCATTCTGTTTATGTGCACCTTGCTAAGACTGTTTTGTTACCCGAGATGCAGACATTACTAATGAATTTAAAGAAGATTTAATATCTGAAGAAAGGAGGTTAATCATTACCTTCATCATGCTCTCAATGGAGGGCAGCAAAAACTTTAACATATGAGCCCAGTAGTCTAGAATTCTAGACTCTAGTCTAGAACCACGGTGGTGCAGCGGTTAGCATTGCTTCCTCACAGCAAGAGGTTCTCCGGTTCAATTCTCAGCTGGGGTGCCTTCTGTGCGGAGTCTGCATGTTCTCCCTGTGGTCACGTGGGTTTCCTCTGGGTGCTCCGGTTTCATCCCAAAGACATACTGTAGGTGGATTGGACACTCTAAATTGGCCCTAGGTGTGAGTGTGTGCATGTGTGTGCCTTCTGTGGAAGGTTGGGTGCCGGCAACTCAACACTGTAAAACTCCACTGCCAATCATGAGCGGACAGGTGATCCACTGTGGTGACCCCTAACTGGGAAAAAGCCAAAAGAAGAAGTCTAGAATTCTTTTAAAGTAGCAGAGGAATAAACATTCTTCCCAAATCTATCAAAATACATATTTATTTTATTTTATTTATTTATTTTACATTTGTTAACCGGGCTAGTCCAACTGGATATATTTCCATTTTCAGCAGAGGCCCGGGGAGAAAAGCTCCACATTTAAACAAAAACAAAAATACATTTTAAGCACAAAAAATAAATCATAGTACACATTATTACCTATTTCTAACACAAGAGTAGTAAGAGTAAGAGCAGGGTAAGAGAAATGAGAGAAAGTTGACAAAAGGAAGCTAGTACTAGGACTGTGACCTGCAATGTAGTGATGCATTGCACAAAGTTAAACTCAGAGCACCTAGCGTGTATGTCCAAAAGCATTAATACCATATCCTAGCACTATCTAATACCATAACCAAGAACTATTCAACACTAGTCCCAAATCTTAGAGGCCACCCTAGGAGACCTCTGTAAAATCAGTCCTCAAATCATGAGCCATCCTAATACAGGCCCAGACAACATGGATATGCAATTTCAAAATGTCTCCATAGCATTGAAAATATATAGAAATCTGGGAAGTATGTTCATTTTAATGATTGCTATTCTTGCAAGAAAGGGTGGATTAAGCTTGGCCCATATGTTTAAATCATTTTGCACATTCGACCATAATCTAGTAATATTACCCTGGTAAAATGCTGTAGAATCCTGAAAGAATGAGATTCCTAGATAATGGAAATGTTGTTTAATGTTTAAATATTATCCTACACAACACATTCTTCAAAAACATATGCTCATCCCTTTCGAAATTTATATGGTCTCCTAAATCCGTTAGGATTAGATACTCTAAACTTTCATACCCAAAAGAACAAGGAGGTCTTGGACTGCCTGATTTTAAATTATATTATGAAATTATAAACTGCAGTAGGATAATTAACATAGCCACATTCAACAGGGATTCCAACATATGGCATCCAGTCTGGGTCATACGTTATAACAATTATATTAAATCACTGAATTTTTACCCCTTAGCTCTTCCTTTTTTAAAATAAAGAAAATCTGGGTAAAATCAAGATACATAGCGATATAAAAACCAAAATAGGAACATTACAAAAACTTTTTCACTCCCTAAAACTGACCCCTGCCTTTAATATTTTACAACCACTCCATCTTAATCCAAACCTAAAATGAATGGGATAATGTTAAACTTAGCTCAATTCCCCCTTCTGAAGGACAAGAATATTATAGATCTCCTACCCTTTAAGCACCACTCGATATCAGATATAAGAACTAAGATGAATCTTCCCAAAAAGTATACAATTATACTAAGACAAATCATGGAATTATCCCATAAATTCTTAGACCATCCTTTGATATCGGATAAAGATATCTCCTCCTGCAAAGTAATTTGGAACCTTCTCCTCCTCAAAAAGAAAATTATTTCAGACACCTACAAAATCATTATGTCCTTTAAAACACAAAAGGAGCCTATATAATATAACTACTGATTGAAACAGGATCCCTCTATCTCCCACATTCAAATATTGAATGCCATCAAGACTAGCTCCAATCTTATACCCCTAAAAAAAGCTCAATTACACCCATCTCATGTTACTAAACAATGCTTATCTTACACCTAACATAATTAATAAAATTCACCCCAACTCTTCTTCTCAATGCCAATTCTGCAAAAATCAAAAAGATGATCTCCTACATATATTTTGGAGCTGTAAATGCTCATACAAACTTTGGTGTACCCTAAGGGTCCAGTTAGAAAAAATAGGCTACGAAAAATCAACTTTGTCGTGGAAATTTACACTGTTACATATCCCCCCTCCTGGACTATCAAAGGTACAGCTTAGAATTTTAATTTCCATTTTCATGTTAATAAAATATTACATCACACTTAACTGGAAAAACAGGCATTCACTTTCCTGGGAAGGATTTAAGTTACTTGGAATTAAACATCTTAAGTCTCATAGGTATTTATTTCACAAACCAAATCAGAAAGCTTATCTTAAAGAATATTGGAGGATGTTTTTTGAATATATTTTAAAATGATTGTAACATTTCATAGATTCACTTGTGTTATTTTTGGGCATTGTATAAGTGTATATAGTTAAGTCTGTATGTAGGTCATGTTCTTTTGTATTAATGTCTTTCGATGTCTAAATTTTTTATAAACAAATAAAAAGAATTAAAAAACAAATGTCTCCATAGCCAGCTTGGTAGATACAAGAATCCTGAGACAATGTAACAATTGTCTTATGTTCACTGACAACCTTTTAATCCTTAATGAAATCAACACAGTATGTGACAGATGTACATACACAATTTCCTTGGAAGGAAAAATCTCACAAGGTTGTCATTTGTGTCAGCATGGTTTGTAATATATAATGTTTTCAACTGAGATTGTGTCGGTATGGTTTATTTTCATTTATATACATGTAAGATTGCCTATGTCATACATGATAATTTAATAAAGATGTTTCTTGTTTAAACACACACACACACACACACACACACACACACACACTACATCCACCACACATTGTCCACACACACAGACCATCTTATGCTGAGGTACTAAAAGGCAATCACCCCAAACCTCAGAGACCTCCTAAGCCTACAAATAACAATGCCTATCCTCAGCAGTCTCTAAAGCATATACCAAAAATGGCACGAAACACCACACATAGGCCTACACCCAATGGACTCCTGAAAACCACGCCCATAAGGCAAGCAAACATTTTGCCCAAGACTCTTGTCATAGGGGACTCCATTTTACAACACGCAGATGCCCCACTTACCAGACTGGACAAGGAAAATATTATGGTCATTTGCTTACCTGGAGCCAGTATCCACCAGCTTACACATACCCTCAAGTCATTGCACCACAGGTACCAGGATGATTCTATCATAGTCCATGTGGGTATAAATGACATACTTCTCTGGATAATATGAAGAGAAGCATTATGGACCTCTCAGACTAGTATGTGCCTTGCTTTCAGCAGCATTCTACCTTCACCAATGATGATGGCACAGTATGAACAAAAATTATTGACTTTAACAATTGGCTTATTTTCTGGGGAATTCAATATCTGTCACCCTGGGATGACAGGGTCAACAGACCACATTTGTTTTGTCAAAAATGGTCTGCACCTGTCATCCTGGGCTTCTGGATTTTGGCTAAAATTTTATCCATCCCCTTAGAGCCTTTTTTAGGCAATACCAAAGTGATAAATCTACAAACATAGGAAATAAACCCCAAAGGACCCTAAAGGTGTTACTGCTCAATGCTATCAGTCTTGACAAGAAACTCCATACCCTACAAGCTGTCCTCACTCTGGAGAATATAGACATCTGTGCCATTACCGAGACATGGTTTAAAGCCATAGAAAGTAGTCCGGCAGTGGAAGGCTACAGTGCCTTCTACATATTCAGACCATCAGCCACACAGACATGAACTAAAGGTGGAGGTGTCTTGATCTACATTAGCAACAAGTATACCTCAAGGTTGATTAAACAGGATGATACCTGGAGTTCATCCACATGCTAGTCACCTTAGATAGAGTCCCTTACCATATCTTTATAAGCTATAAGTCACTGTCTATATCTCAAGAAAGCCATAATTCTTATCTAGACCTACTGGAGGCACTCTCTATCTAACAAAACAATTCATTCATGGGAGACTTTAACTACCCCACTATAGACATCGGAAACATATACTGCCATCAACTTGCAGGCACAACATTTTTTGGACTTTATTAACACAAATGCCCTTGATCAGTTAGTACACACTTTAACCAGAGATTCAAACATACTGGACCTTGTTCTCACCAATATGGGAGAGAGCTGCATCCACCCATGTTATGTCCTCAGTTGTGAGGCTGGATCACAAAGTTGTCTCAGTCAAAATAAAAATCAGCTTGGAAAACCCAGCAAAACCTGCTACAGTTAGAAACTACTCTAAAGCAAATTACATCCTATTAAGCAACAGTTTGTCGAAATTCGATGTCCTGCCCAACCCAGGTTCGCAACAGCCTCTGCAAAATTATTTGCAGAAACACTGTACAAACATGTAAATAGCTGCTGTAAAACCAGAAGTAAGCCCAAAACAGATGACAAACCAGTGAGAAAAACTGCACAAACCCACAATGCAAAATAAGAACCCAAAGTAGGAACAGTTCCACAGTCATAAAAATTCACATCAGCAAAGTTACCAAAGAATGAAGGATCCAAAAGGTAAAATAATTTATTGTAAAAACCAATAAAACCTGAAAGCTTTTGTCCCAAAGTCAAAAGGGACTACATAAGAGTAAAGAATGCAACAAGCTTCCTGAATTTAGATAGGTTTGCAAGTTTATATGATTTTTAATGTTTACTAAGAGATTTTTGGTTTACTGTTACAGTACCTTTAAATTCAAATGCCCTTTGATTACCTTTTCCTGGTCATTTGTGTTTAAATTCATGAAGTTTGTTACATTCTTTACTCTGATGAAGTCCCTTTTGACATTGGGACAAGTGCGATCAGGTTTTACTGGTTTTGAAGAATTTTACCTTTTAGATCTTATATTCTTTGGCAACTTTGCTGGTGTGGATTACAGTGAGCTATGGAACTGTTCCTACTTTGGGTTCTTATTTTGCAGTTCCAGTTTGTGAAGCCCAAAACAGACTCCAAAAAAAAAAACACAATGGTGGAATCCTAATCTGAATCTTAACAGGTTATAGAACAAAAGGAAAAAAAAATGATGGCCAAAGTCAGAAAGATCAACTCTCGTAATGACAAGAACTCATATGTAAAACTAAACAGAAAACTAAGAGGACTAACTATCTCTAACAAGGCAAGGATATCGGAACCATCGGGCAAGCCCTCCCCACTTTCCACAGATATGGTCTGTGCCTTTTGTTTTCTCACCTGTTGAAAAAAAACACCTATTCAACCACAATATCGTAAAATAAAGAAGTAGGCTTGATTTTAATTAAACAAGCTGCTTTCTTAATTTTCTGCTGCAGTGTTGTGATCTGGAAAAAAAAAACAGGAAACTTGCATTGTTAGCCCAGCCTGCATCTGCAAAAAAAAAAATAAATAAATGGAGAAGTACCTGTCACGTAATATTGCCCTCATATTTTTCCCCGTCCCTCTAAAAGTTTTGATTTTATGTGGTAAGACACTAAAATTATGGTCAGTCAGTAATACCAGTCATTAGAGTTTCATACTTCTTACTGCTTAGAAACTGCACATTGCCACAAAACCTGATGTTCTATTAAGTTGAATTAAGAATATTATTTTGGCTACGTCCAGAATTTTTGAACAAAGAAGTTGATGGCATACAGTGTTATTGACAAAACAGAATGAATGCCTGCCTGTAGTGCCAGAAGATTATAAGGCTGTAGGCTCTAGTCCTACTCCAGGTGATTGGATTGTTGGCATTGCAGTGCAGCATTTATGTGTATGTGCATGTGGGGGGGGGGGTTGGGGGTTGTACTGAATGTGTACAACTTCAGATGAGATGTTTAATCAAGATCTATCTGTTTGGGTTGGTAGCAGCTGAGGTGAATGTATAAGAACCCATGGAACTTACTGAAAAGAGTAGGGGAAATACCCTGATGCTCTGTCTAAATGTCTCCTAGTAGTATAAATACTCCCTTGGGTCTCCCCTGAAAATAATTCATTAGCCTAGTAGGACTAACCCAGTCTGCAGAAGATTAAAAAAAACCTCTCAGCTGTACCTGATTTTGCAAATTATCTCTAGTACTCAGCCCTGAGGAATACCAGTAACTACTGTTTTGCTTTCTGAGGTAACTGACCTGCAGTCTAAATAAATTATTGGCATCTTCCCATTCCATTATCTTTCCCTCTCTAGCTATTTACTCCTAATACCCTGGCTCCTTTGCCAGTTTTCTCCAATGAATTCCAGCCCTCTCTTTCCTACTGTTTGTTGTATTGCAGTCATCCCTAGTAGCAGAATCTCCTTTCTCCAGTCCTGTGTTGTTTTAGTTCTTAGAATACTTTCTGCTACTTTATGAATATAATATTCTGTATCATTGTTATTCTCCTTAAAGATCTGAATCCAAAATCCTACCCTCTCCTTGTTTCTTAAGCCCCCCCCCCCCCATATTGTTTCATCCTCATCCCTTTGCACTTTAAATTATAGGTTACTGCTTGTGCTATGGAGCCTTAAGTGTGTAGCTCTGAAATACCCCTACAAATCAGGCAATCCCAATCCACCTTTTTCTACTGGAAGAATCATCTTATTCCAATTGACTCTGGCTGTCTTCCCCTCCCAGATAAAATCCTTCAAGCCTTTATTAATTCCTATCCATAACTTCTCCTCTGGTTGATAAAAATATGCCTGACCTGTGTATAAGACTAAAGGGACTAAAAACATTATAACTGCTTGTATTTTACAATTCATATCAATATAACAGACCTTCCAATTTCTCAGTTTTTGTGTTATCTTTTGTTTAGTCTTTTCCCACACATCCTTAGCTGCCACACTGGAATAATTTTTAATCCATACTCCTATGTACTTCATTTTATCATGCCGCCATAAATATGGATATTGCTGAACCAACTTGTGTGTGGGTACATAATTTATAGCTATTGCCTTTATTTTAGCTTCATTAATTTTGTATCCCGAAAAGATCTGCAACATTCTCATAATGTTCCACAACACTGAAATGTCCTTCTCTGGTTTTATCAGCTATAAAATAACATCATCTACAAATAGACCCAGCTTTTCTTGACTACCATACCAATTATATCCTTGAATTTTGAGTGCCCTATTTATTTTCTTTGTCAGTGGTTATAAATATAATACAAATAACAAGGGGGGAAGAGGACACACCTGCCTGATTCCTCTGCTCAAGCAGAAATTATCAGAGAGGAACCAACCCACTTTAATTTTCACATCTGACCCCTCATATATCCTCCTAATCAACCTTATAATTTTATCAGGGAATGCAAATACTTCAATTGCCCTGCTCATAAAGTCCCAGCTTACTCTGTCAGATGCTATCTCTGCATCAAGACAGTAGTATTTTCTTACATTTTGCGTCCGTCTGGATCATAAATGTTCTGTTAATGTTGTCAAATGTTTGCCTCCCCTCCACAAAACTACATTGATCCATGTCTATCAATTTTGGCATCACTTTTGCCATTCTTTTAGCCATTGAGAAGCTGAATCTGATGGGCCTTTACCCTGTTTAGGTATTACAGCTACCACCGCTTTCTTCCAGGATGTTGGTACTTCTCCTCCTCTTAAAGTACATTTAAACAAAACCTTTCAGATCTGTATTATTTTTTACCTCCTAACTTCCAAATTTTCACAGGAATATTATCTATTCCTGGGGACTTTCCTGTGGATTGGTTATACATCACCATTTTTATTTCATCTCCTCCTATCCTATTAGTGATTGAGTCTCATCTACCTCTAACCTCGGCATATTTAATTCTTCCATGAACATTTCCATACCTTTTCTTGATTTTCATATTTCTCTGCTTTATACAAACTTTCATAGAATTTCTGAAATACTTCTAACACTCCTGCAGGGTCCCTTGTTATCTTCCTTGTTATAAGCTTCTTAAGCTTGGCAGCAGCCCTTTCTACTTTCTGTTGCTTAAGGCATTGTGCTAAAAGTTTCTGTGTTCTAGAGTTATTATCAAAAAACAGTTGCATAAAAGCAATCTTTCCAAACTCATGCATATTTTTGAGGTAGTCCCTTATTTTCTGTTTAGCATTCTGTAGTTGCTCCTCTTCTTGTTCTGTGAGATTTCCCCATTCTACAATACTTTAACAGTTGTCAGTCCCTCTAAATAATTCTTGCTAATTCTTAACCATCTCTCGCTCTCTCTCCTTTTATTTCCACCCCATTTTTAAACTCCACTTTAATTTTATTCCAGTCCCTAAGTATATTTACAAAAAAAATTTCTATCTTCTCTAATAGCTCCTGAACACTTTCTACTACCCATTCCTTAAATTCTTGTCTTTTCAACAGGTAGGTGGGAAAGTGCCAGTGTCTCATTTTTATTTCATACCTTGAATTTTTATTTTAGTTATTATTGGTGCATGATCTGAAATACTTACTGGGGACTTTCAATTAAATGCACGTTCCTGTGAAATATAAATTCTGTCTAGCCTCGCCCAATTTTTGTATCTCATGGAACAATATGTTCCTCCCACGGCATTTCCAACTGGCTCTCTACACTAGAGTCTCGCTCGAGTGCAACTGTATTCCCCCAACCTTCAACAAAGCTGCCACGCAAACCTGCTCTCCCCAAAGGAAGACATCCCAAGGTATTTCCAACTGGTTCTCTACACTAGCATCTCGCTCGAGTGTAACTGTACTGCCCTCAACCTTCAACAAAGCTGCCACACAAACCTGCTCTCCCCAAAGGAAGACATCCCAAGGCATTTCCAACTGGTTCTCTACACTAGCGTCTCGCTCGAGTGTAACTGTACTCCCCCAGCCTTCAACAAAGCTGCCACACAAACCTGCTCTCCCCAAAGGAAGACATCCCAAGGTATTTCCAACTGGTTCTCTACACTAGTGTGTATGTGATTACACCTAAATTGTACATTTGTATTCTTTGTACTTCTATTTTGTGGTGTGCACACTTGCAGCCTGCAACAGCCGTCTTTTCTAATCATACTGTCTTCCTGCTAGCTACCCACGTTCCCATTTAAAACATACAGTATTAAGAAAAGTAGCCTCCTCTATTTCTTCTCTTCTTTGTGCCCATATCATACTTTCACCACTAGGTGGTATCACTTACCCTCTTTCGTTTGACTGAATGGAGAGATGATTATAACTCCTAATCCCCTGCAAACCTAAAACATTGCAATAGGTTTTACCTGTATATTTTTATCCTTTTGTTGTTAGCTAAATCCACAATACAAACAATAGAAACTTGCAGTACTAGACAATTCTGTATTGAGCTTATCTCTGTGTTGACCAACAGCTCTACATAGCTCCCAGAAAGTGTGTGGCTGATTGTTTCTCAGATTTTATCTCACTCACCCTTCTTGGCTACCTAGCCAAACCTCCCCTTCATCCCTCCTTTCCCCCTCTGCTCCCACTCCCTCCCTAGTCTATATTAATCTGGTGCTTCCTGAGGCACCATTTTTAAACTTCACCTTCCCTGTTCCTGGTCGTTACTGTTGTAGGCTACTTATGCGCTCACCTGAAGGTCTCACTGTGTAACTATGTAACCTTTTTCTTACATGTTACATTTATGTATTGCTCTGATTTTTGTGTTTTACTGTTTTTAGTGCATTTTTAAGCATAACAAACATAAGCTGCTCACTTTGTTCATTCTAAAACTGCTTGAGGTCCATAACCCTTCAAACACGTGTAGGCTTACAAGGTCCTATTTCACTTACAGGCACCGGATGCTGTACCGTTAACTCCATGCACTTGAGCTAGCTGCTTTAGGTCTAGTTGCATATCACCTAACTTTTCTTTCATCTCGTGTATGTATTTCAGTATATAATGCTGCATAGCCCCAAGGAGTCTCAGAATACTGTGGTAGTTTAACCTTAACTACCACAAGATTATTTAAAGCTGTAGTTGACTACATTTCAAGTCATATATATATATATATATATATATATATATATATATATATATATACATACACACACATCGCTATGCCAGTTTTACTGTTTGCTTACTAAGCATTTTTTGAACAGGCTGTAGTTGTTCTCAGTACGAGCATTATGCATTTCTGGTGTCCTCTGTAATTCTAGAAATAGCATCAGGGTGATTCTTCCTATTTTGTATTTCTATTTCATTGTGGTATATATTTTTTTCTGTAGATATTTCATGTTGTATAATAAGGAGATACATTAGCATTTTTGCTGAAGATATTTTTCTACTGTATAATTATTGGATACAGTAGTATTTTTGCTAAATATACTTCCTTCTGCAATGTAATTAGATACAGTGTTTTCTTCCCTCTAACACAGAGTGTATTCAGAATGGTTTGTTTTTACATTAACTGCACATTGTTCATGTGATCTTACTGCTCTCCAGCTCCTTCTCTTTCTACCCCTCTATCCCCGCTATTCTGAACTTCCCATCCTTTCCCATCTGTGTACTCCATCTTTATTTCTGACCTTCCTTGACTATTTCCTATATTTCCTCCTGTCCTATTTCTTGTTACACTCACAGTTTTCTACAATTTGTATTTATCAGCTTTCACTTCTTTTTCAACTTGCTCGAGTGTAACTGTACTCCCCCAACCTTCAACAAAGCTGCCACACAAACCTGCTCTCCCCAAAGGAAGATATCCCAAGGCATTTCCAACTGGTTCTCTACACTAGCGTGTATGTGATTACACCTAAATTGTACATTTGTATTCCTTATACTTCTATTTTGCGGTGCACACACTTGCAGCCTACAATGGCCATCTTTTCTACTCATACTGTCTTCCTGCTAGCTACCCACTGTCCCGTTTAAAACAACATACAGTATTAAGAAAAGTATCTTCCTCTTTTTCTATTTCTCTTCTTTGTTCCCATATCATACTTTTACCACTAGGTGGTATCACATACCCTCTTTTGTTTTACTGAATGGAGAGATAATTATAACTCCTAATCCCCTGCAAGCCTAAGACATTGTAACAGGTTTTACCTGTGTAGTTTTATCCTTTTGTAGTTAGCTAAACCCACAATACAAACAGTAGAAACTCACAGTACTAGACAATCCTGTACTGAGCTTACCTTTGTACTGGCCAACAGTTCTACGTAGCTCCCAGAAAATGTGTGACTGATTGTTTCTCAGATTTCATCTCACTCACCCTTCTTGGCTCTACCCACTCCGTTCGCTCTACGGGCTCACTCTGCTCCCCTACCCTACCCCCATATCCCACCCACCCAACACCCCTACACTTACACCTCTCTAACCCCTCCCATACTGGAAATACCATATTGGAATTAGCCCCACCCTCGCATACATCTCTCCTTCTCCCTCCTCCTTTTATCTAGTTACCTCCTCTCTTCTCTCCCATATCCTTCCCCTCCCTCTACAAGTCTGCATACTATCCTTTTATTATTCCTACCTTCTCTCATCCACCTTTCCCCTCTCATCTCCCTCATACACCCAACATACTATACTTCCAACCTTAAACATGCAAATTAAACCTTCACATACTATACCTAATATACTCCTATCCCTCTTCCTCTTCTACCAACTGTATCTCTCCACTCTCCCCAGTTCTCTTACTCCCTCCTTTCCATACAACCTCTATATACCTCAAAAAAGATTCACTCTCCACAGCCCATATTTCACCCCACCTGTACTTCCAGTGACTCTCTCCTCTTTAGTAGAAAACTACTCCCTGTTATCTGTAATCCACTTACCATATCCACTAACTCAGACACTATACACTATGCTACCCCAACCTCTAACCCCAAACAATGTAAATACCTATCCTTTCTCCTCTCTCAACTAAACTCCATCCTCTTCTCTGGTGACATCCATCCAAACCCTGGTCCCTCAAACAACCACTCCTCTAACTCAAACTCAACTTCTACACCCCCCACCTATAAATCCCTATGTTTTGCTACAATTAATGCTCAAAGCTTATGCAATAAATTACCTGATTTCCATGCTTGGATCTCCCATAACAACCCTGACATTCTCTCTATCTCTGAAACATGGCTAAAACCACATATAAAAGACACTGAAATACCCTCGCCCAACTACAGACTCATAGGAAATGACAGACCTCAGAAGAAAGGTGGGGGAGTGGCCTTACTTTTATCCTCCTCCTTAACAGTAACACCCTATACTAAACCCACAGCCCAGTTTGCTACTGCTGACATAACCTCAGCCCTCCTAAAAGTTAATAACCATAAGAGTATATGCGTAGCTACTCTTTACATACCTCCAAGCAACAATATGCCTATTCTGGAGGATATCCTGTCATGTTTTACCACTAACACAAACAATGAAACAATAATTCTAGGAGACATTAATATTAACTGGTCTTCTATACACTCACCTACATTCTCTCAGAGTATTAACCTATAAAAATTAACTCAAATAATCAATACTCCTACCAGACTCAACAAGGATAGCACTACAGGCAGTATTCTGAACTGGATACTAGTCTCCCACCCCAACAATATTTCTGACTGTAACACCCTCCCTGACTCCCTCAGCGATTATCTGCCTGCTTTTGCATATTGTTCTCCTTCCCCTCTCCATCTACAGCACAAATATATCTCAACCCATACCATAAAGAACTTCAACCCCCAAACCTTTAAAAGATACAAATTGGAACCCCCTAAAAACCCTTCCTCTGGATGCTGCTGTCTTCTCACTTCTCACTGCTTCTTGGCTAACCAAAGAGACTAAAACCCTTATACATCTCAGAGACAAATTTTGGAAATACTATCAAAAATTCAAAACACCCATATCGTTGTCTGAATACAAGCAACTTCGAAATCAGGTAAAAAAACAAACAGTTATCGACCAAAAATCCTACTATTCCAAACTTCAAAATAACCATAAAACCAACCCAAAACAATTCTGGAACAGTATCTCCTCAGTCCTCCATCATGGCAAAAAACTAACCCCTGCCATGACCCCACCTCATCTGACCATGTCCTAGCTACTCAATTAAATTCCTTTTTTATTGACTCAATTGCCAAACTCATCTCATCATTCCCTAATAATACATCTACTCACACCTCACCCAATACATCTAATCCTATCCCTCCAACCTCCAGTTATACTCATCTCCCTCCTTTTTCTCTCAAGCCTATTCCTACACATATCATTAAAAAATTCCTACTAAAACTAAAACCCAGTTCTAATGCCCCTGACAACATGCCATCTAACTTCCTCAAACTAGATGCTGATGGCATAGCTCTACCTATCTGCTTCCTAATAAATCACTCTATCCAAGAATCCTATGTAGCCCTCCTTTGGAAAAAAGCCTTCATCATTCCCCTCCATAAAGAGGGAAGCAATTCTACAGTCTCCAATTTCCGCCCAATAACTATTCTGTCTCCTATCTCTAAAATTCTCGAAAAATGTATCCATCTACAACTCTTAACCTACCTGTTAGACAATCAACTAATGACCCCTACTCAACATGGTTTCAGACCTGGTCACAAAACCACTACTGCCTTGCTTACCTTTCTTGAAATTATTAACTCTGCTCGTGATTCCGGCAACATAATATCTACCCTCCTTCTCAACTTATCTAAGGCCTTCGATACTGTATCCCACAAACTCCTCTTGACCAAACTCTCTCATCTCAACCTATCCTCTTCCTCCATCAACTGGTTCACCAGCTACCTCTCAGATAGAGAACAAGCTGTAAAGTGGAATAATTGTACAACTTCCATCATCCACACTCCAACTGGTGTTCCACAAGGCTCAATACTGGGCCCCTTACTATTCAACTTTACTATCAATGACTTCTATCAGAACATCCCCAATGCAAAACTTGTCCAATACGCAGATGACTCTACTATCATCTGCTCTGCCAATTCTCTCCCTAAACTTATGAATCTAACCCAAGATGCCTTTTCCCACACTGAAAATTGGATGCTAGATAACCATTTAGCTCTCAATGCATCTAAATCTAAAATTATGGTATTCACCCCCTCCAGGCACACCAAAATTGACAAAGTATCCTTCTCTATTGTCAGCCAAAACAAGACCTCTATAGAAATTGTTCCCTGTACTAAGCTAGTAAGAATCCTTATTGATTATCAATTAAAATTCAACACACATCTACAAACTAATATTAAAAAAACTCAGCAGAAGCTTGGAATGCTATATCGACACAACCGCTACCTTACTCCCTCAACCAAACAACTACTAGCCACCACATACCTCATTCCCTCACTCCTGTATGGAGGCCCTCTCCTTACAAATCTTCAGTCTACCCTTAAATCTTAACTATCTTCCTGCTACAATAACATTTCTAAGTTTGCCACCGAATCCAAATCCTCCACTCATCACTGTGACTCCCTCCATTCCCTAAACTGGTTGGATTCCCAACTACCTGACATATATTCAGCTCACAACTGCACATAAGCTTATTTTCAAACCCTCTAACTGTCCTTCCCTCTCCACCACCCTAACACTGCACCAGCCACATAGATTACTCAGATCCAACAATCAATATCTCCTTGAAGTTTACAAACACATACGTACTCAAGGACAACTCTTATTATCTTTCTCCCTTGACAGATCCTGGAATTTGTTTCCCTTCTCACATTAGAACTACCCATAATCCCTCCACCTTCAACAGCTTACTTCACTCTCATCTCTCCTCCCTCTGGGAATGCTCCTGCTCTCACCGCACCTTATGCTTTCCACCTCTTCATCATTCCTATCCCAATCTCAACCAAAGAACCACCAATAAATCTGTTGAATTTTCATTCTCATTTCAATGTTACATTTGTATGAGCTCATAAATATTGTGTATTGCTTGTGATCATTAATTATCTTGTACATATTGTTATTACTTGTAATTTTTGTTTCTTTTGTTTTTGTAAGTATTACAAATACTCTCATTTCTGGAGCTTTTCTCCCCGGTCCTCCATTGAAAATGGGCTCAACATGGCTAGATGGACTTTCCCGGTTAGCAAACTGCAAATAATAAAATAAAAAATGTAAATTCAATCTGAACTCCTAGTACTGAATTCACATCTTCCATGCCAAATATTTTCATAAATTTCTTCAAAAATCTTTGTTATATTTTCACTTCTGGGCCGCTTGGCGCATCTTCCCTTCTGCAAATCAAATTCCACTCCCCCACCTATAAATGATATTGCTTGCTGAAAGCTGATTATTTCTCCCAAAATTTTCTGAAACTACATTATAGCAGTTTTAGGTGGAATATAAATACATGCCAGTGAGTGTAATCCTCCTCCCTTGCCGGTAGCCTCTTAGTACTACACATCTACCATTATTATCTATTTTTATCCTCTTCTATCACTATTGGAGCTCCTCTTGCAATTAATATATAATTTTCCTTTGTCCCACTTATTCCAATGAATAACATCCTGAAAACCTTTTTGTATCAAATTCACATGTTCAGTTCTTTCCAAGTGTGTCCCATGTAGCATAGCTATTGCACTCTACATTTTTTACTATAATTTACTACTCTTTCTTGTATTTTCTGTGAGACCATTGATATTTAAATACATTACAGAAAGCATCATTGTGTTAAAAAGTTATTGTTCTCACCTTTTATGTGTAACAGCTTTTTTGTTATGTGTCTAGTTCCTGATTTTTGTGTTACATGCATATACTGTTTGGCATGGTTGATCTTTTATACAGTTGTTTCTTGTCATATCCATTTGAGCCTCTTCACATCTTACAAACTTTTTGTTTTATTGAAAGCCCTCAAACAAAAAAAAACAAACATCCCCACTATACCACAAACCCATGCACATCTTCAAATATTGAAGTTTTACCCTCTTAATAGGAGCAAGTGTCCCAAACTGACAGCCACATTAGCAGACTTGGGTTAACCTAAAATAAAGTTTATCCATGCTAAGATGCATGGTACAACCTGTGCTTCAACTAAGTGCTGTCTGGTTTTGTATTATCTTTATAGCTGTCCCTGGTGGGAAAACATACCATTTCTCTTTATCAGATCGTCTTCATAGGGACATGGGAACCAGATACAGAGTTGCTACTAAGCATATATTTATTTGCTAGAGACAAAGCTTTATAATATTCAATGTTATTTTTATTTGCTTGCTTTCTCTTAAAACTTGTTACTAGATCAAGCTAAGGGCCTTAAAATCAGTCATTCCCCCATGCAAGAATGAGAAAAAGTACATCACTTTTTCTTTTGTCATGCTCTTTTGACCAGACTTTTCTTCTTTTTTACTTTGCAGTGCCTACATTTCTTAAAACTGAACAAGGAACAAGAGAGAAGAAGGGAGAAAAAAAAAACAGGCGCACCATTTTAAATTAGTATCCCCATTACACTTAAAAATAACTTAAAAATTACTTTATAGCATGCAAAGAAAATTATGCACTATAAAAATATTACTATTAAGAAAGAAATTGTTTTGTTTACAGTTAACTTTCTCCCTCTTCTAAGTATTTTTCTGAATACTAATGGCATGAAGTAGGGCATATACTTTAGAGTCCCCTACAAATTTAACAAAATCAAACGTGTCCAATATTTCCAGATTCTAGCTCCGTCATGTTTCACAAATATAATTATTGCTTTGTAATCCCACCTTTGTCAATTTCCAAATTACTGGTTTTATTCCTATTCATCTCCATCTCAAAAATCCTGTCTCTGCTTCATTTCCATTGTACTCTAAATTATTCTAGTCAACTCTTGTGCTTTTTTTCTTCTTTCAAGCATTTTCTGTTGAACCATCTAAAATGTTTCACTGGCACAGTCTCTCTGTAGTCTTTATTACAAGAAGAACAAGAAGCAGAATCTCCTTCTGTTTCACAGCTCACTTTTTGTTGGACAAATTTTGTATTTCCTCCTTAGCATGTATTGCATAAAAAAATGATTTTGTCCCTCCAGGAAAGAATATTTTGAAGATACCTGCTCATGGCAGTATTGCACACCTGCTTCTTGATGTTCCCTGAATAGTGAAATAATTTTACTCCTCTTCTGCCTGGTATACACTGAGTAATCATTATCCACAAATACTCTGCTGTCTCCTACTTTTAGTACTTTGTCCTTCTGCCAGTTTTTTTTTTTCAGAATCAACCCCTTCTGCTGGTAGGATTGCATCATTACTATTAAATATTTAGATTGCTTTCTCATAGCCAGGTTTGGAGCATGCAAAAATGTGCCCCTTCAATTATCAACTCCTGCTGTGGAATACCAGTCTAGTTGCTTATTTGTGCTTTCATAAAAATAATACAGTCTTTTCCTTCCAGCTTCTCTGGTACAGCAGAAAATTTCAGGTTTTCCCTACATGCTCTGTCCTCTAATTCTGTTATTTTTTGTAACATCTCTCCTTGAGCAGTCTCCTATGTAGCCAGCCTTTTCTTCATTCTGGCCTCTGATTCTTGCAGTTTTATCATCTCATCTGAGTATCTGTTTAAATTTCCTCCATTTTCCAGCCTTTTGTTATTTGAGTTGATATACTCCATCAGTGTTTCATTTATTTTAATCAGGTCTGTGTGCAGTTGTCTTGTATTTTCTTTAGGTTACAGGGAGTCATGTCTGGAGCTTCCACTGCTTTTTGCTTAACAGCTACAGTACTCTTCCCAGTCAGTGTTTTTTCCTCACCTTTTGTAACTGATTTTCTTTCAGATCCTGGGAACTTGTGTGGACAGTGACCTAACTTTTGACCAACATGTGTCAATTGTAGGAAAGTCCTTCTATATTGCACAGCTTATAAACAAAGGAACTGTCTTCTAGATCTATGGATTTCATTGCCCTCTTTTACTCAACCCTCATTAGGCCATTGAATACAATGTCCCCTCTGGAAAGCATCTGTCCAGAAACATGTAACAACTGGAATGCCCACAGACATACCGTACTAAAAGGATATGATGCCTAAACAACATGTCTGACATGGACTGACTTAAAGCCCTGTCACTTTACTCAGTATCCTGTAGACTAAGCAGTGACTTATATCTGGCATACAAGGCATCCTCTGACCCATCACTGATGGATTTACTGGACATTAGCAAGTCAAATGGCATCAGACATGCTTGATCTAGGGATCTAAACCTCTTCTGCAACATCAACAGAACAGTTTCAAGGGATAGGTATATCTCAAGGAGTATACCATTGCTCTGGAACAAAGTTCATCCTCGTCCATATCCAAGTGTAACTTGAATGTATGGATGGGAAACAGAAAATTTACCCCAGGACTGACCCCTATACAATGAATGGGCTTAGCTGCTCCTAATTGCTTTATCCCAAGCACGGATCCCCTCAAATTATCTATGGTATGATTCTAGTTATTCTCATTAAGGGTAATGTATAATTATTGACCATGGAATAGGTAAGGCCGATCTATAACCAAACTGGATAGGTTATTTCAAGTACAAAAAGGGAAACTGGCTAGGCTTAAAATGGCCTGCAAGGACAGCTAACCTAGTACCTACTTATGACATGATTCCAGCTGAACAGCAGTTCTACCCTGTTATAAAGTAATTTGAAGGGTTGACAAATTCCTTGTATGATAGTAACTGATCTGGCTACTCAGTGTGCATGTTTGTGGAAAAAACATAATGAAATACACGTAGTGTAGTTGCAATTTCTTTAACTTAATTACAGCCTATCATCGTGTATGTACCAGTCAGAAAGTAATATGTTCTAGGGATGTGAGGCTGTTTGCATGTGTGAAGCAACTATTCCAACTAATATGACCTTTACAGATCAGTATGAAAGTGACACATTCTAACTTTATCCACTCAAAGGTCAATTATTCTTGGGGAAGGGAAGAAACAATGTGTGGAACAAAAATGACTGCAAGTTTTGCCACTTCATCAAAATATTTATTTATTGGCATTTATTTACTGGAATAGTCCACTGGACCAGTAACAGCCCATTTTCAGTGGAGGCCTGGGAAGAAAAGCTGTACAAACAAAGCAAACAGAGATACAGAACATGAAATTAATGTATAAAGATCCATAAACATGCACATACAGAAGAAATTAAGAACTAGTTACAGTAAAGGTAAAATAGGATTTGGCAATAGAAACAATGAAAACAAACTTGTGATACAAAGTAAAGCAAGTCAAATGTAAAAGGCTGACATTGTTTAGCACTTCTGCCATACAGATAGTTGGATACACACAACATTGTATAGTTAGTGGTCATTAAAAATAGGGGAGAAGAATATATAGCAAGTAAGAGAAATAGAGATGAAAATATGTTAAAACGTCAAGTTTTAAAGGGCAGTGGGTTAGAGCAAGAGCAGATCCAGATAGGACAGAGAGCTTTGTAGAGACCATTTGAGTGATGCAAGGTTTTGATTAGATCTAATTGCTCTTGGTAAAGCATTCCAGGCCTTGGCTACAGAAAAAGTATAAAGAAGCTGGCCGGGTAGGCTTATGCACCTGCAAAAGCTTTTGATTTTCAGGTCTGAGGGACCTTTTAGGTAGAGAGTTGCTGAATAATGAGGTGAGGGCAGGACAAGCTTAAGGGTTTATATAGTAATTTATGCACAATTAGTTACAGGTAGGAGAGAGAGTGTGGAAGTTCAAGCCACTTAAGGGAGTGTAAAGCAGTACAATAATGGTTGAATGTTTTTATAGCAAACTTGGCGACTTTGTTATAACACACTTCAAGCTTAGCTTTTAGGGAGGATTGTAGGTTAGTAAGTAATGGGGCACCACAAAAGAGAGAGGGAGGTAGATAAGTGGTGCAAGGGCTTGTTTAGTGGAGGGGCTAAGAAAGCGTTTATGCCTGCAAAGAGTGCCAAGCTTTTGGTGTGCATTTCAAACGTTAGTTGTTAATCAATAATTACTCCCAGTAGTTTAGTGTAAGTAACAACTTCTATTATAGTTTAGTGTAAGTAACAACTTCTATTATTGTTTTGCTTTGAGAGAGAATGGTGAGCTGGCCCTTGTCTATTAGGGTTCTTTTCTTGGGGGCAAAGAGTAGTAGTTTAGATTTATTCAGATTAAGTGACAGGTGACTGGTGATAAGCCAGGTCTCTATAGAGGTAAAGGCCAGTTGAGTGCTTATTGATTTGACTTTCCAGAAACGGCATGCCTGTCAGGAGGTCTGTACATTTAAATAACTAGACCTTTTATCTGTAAACAATGTTTTTTCTCCAGTCAAATGAGGTGCACCCTACCAGGACAGCATATTCTATTTGAACAGTCCACTTGCCGAAGGAGCTCAGACTATTGTGGTCATTAATGAAAAATAGGAAGATAGAAGCCATGCTTTGGATTTCAGAAGTGTTACTTAATTTTAAAGCACACTACAACAAGAGGTCATTTGGTTCCTTTCACAATAATGTCTGACTTTGTGGTGAAGATGAATAAAACCTGAGTATGACCCAGATGACCTGAGTTTTGAGTAGCAGCTTGGGCACTGAAGAAGCCAGGTAGGGATGAAGGGTTAGAGTGAAAGGCGTGTACTGGCATACCCATCTTGGATTGAGGGGCGTGTCCAATCATTGAAGTACTACTATATAGTCAGTGCAGGCATGGAATTTGCTAAACCACACTGGAGATGGATCTACTTTATACTCTCAAAAAAAACATGCAAAATTCACAATTTCAAGACCATTTTGACAAAACAGCATGTTATTGAACACCTGGAACATCACAATTTCACTCTAGGAAATGAACCACTGGGCCACCATGGTGAACTTTGCCCATTTCTTTGCTAAAGTGTAATCTTGAAGTTGGTATAGAACTTTGCCCATTTCTCTGCTAAAGTGCAATCTTGAAGTTGGCATATTTAGTTGGGGGGAGTTGATTTTCTTTAGTTTGTTTTTTTTCTGTGTTGGTGGACAAGTGCTTTATTTCCTGGAGTGAAACTGCAATGTTCCAAATACTGAATAACATGTTTCAGCAAAGTGTTCTCGACATTGTGAATTTCACGTAAGTGTTTTTTGACAATATTAAGTAGTTCCCTGGAGATGTATGCTTCTCTTTGTCAACACAGTTGTCACTCTCCCACTTTGGACACAACAAAAGAGTCTTCATGGGTTCTGTTCAAACAGCTTTATTATATACAAACACATCAAGATAGAAGTTTACTGACTTTAACTTAAGCAACTTATATACAAACTAACTAATGCAATCATACATACTCACTCTCTGGCTGCACTGTCAGAATGACACTGGGAATAGCACATGCCCAGTATTTATATGTGCACGTTCAGTCCTTGATATGCTTCTTAAAGATTCAGCATATACACACCGATCTACATCCTCCTCCTTTGAGAAATAGATCATGAAATGTTATGAATCTATTTTGCATGCAGATATTACAAGTAGTTCTTTGTCATGCAATTATACAACTAGGTACATATATACAGTTATGTCCATGTTGCAGTGTATTTCACACTGGGCCTGTAAATTCAACCATATCCTGTGATATAAAACTGGGAATTAGGTTTAGCAACTGAAGCTGTCTCTACAGAATGTTCAACCTTGGGAGCATTTGGAACATCCTCAGGAATGGAAGTAGAGGTTGAAACATACTCTGGGATGGGAACGTTTGTTTCGCTCTGAGATCTAGAGTCTGTATCACAGGAACAATGCTGCAATCCTGATTTTGGTACAGGAAGATGTCTGTGATTTCTCCTGTGCTCTACACCCTCAGATTATACAAGGTAGGATCTTGGCTCAGTACATATACCTGTAACTTGACCAATCCGGCCAAAGGCTTTTGCCATTTGTATTCTTACTGTCTCTCCTTCCCTCAATGGATAAAGAAATCTGCTTGAATTATCATAACTGGACTTCTGGATAATTGAGCCTTGTTGGTTCTGTTGTTCTTGGTTTTAGGCCTCAATAAACTGGAACCAATAGTTAGCGTTGTTCTGGTTTGCCTGGACAGAAATCTTTGAGCAGGCGAGCCAAGTATATCATCATGGGGTATGCTTCTGAGATTAAGTAAATTCAAAGCCATTGATATTTTCATGCTTTGACCTTTCAAGTAATCGCTTTGTACTCTGCACTGCATGTTCAGCTAGTCCATTTGACTGTGGATATTCAGGACTGCTAGTATCATGTACAAAGTCCCATTCTCTTGCAAACTTCCGAAACAACTGACTGGTAAATTGAGTACCATTGTCAGAAATAACTTTGCGTGGACTGCCATGGCATGGACTGAGAAATGATGTTTCAACTTAGTAATAATAGTAGTGGATGTTAAATTAGGTAGTAAGTCAATCTCAAACCAATTTGAATAAGTCTACCAATACTAAGTAGCGTTGATTGTCCCACTCGAAGATATTAGTGGCTACTGTTGACCAAAGCAGTTTAGGAACTTGACATAGATGAAGTGGTTCTCTTTGCAAATGTGATCTAGTAATATTGCATACTGAACAAGAAGAAATTAATGTGTTTCAGTAATGGAGGCCAAAATACTAGTTATCTCACTCCTCTCTTAGTAGATGCGGAACCTGGGTGACCACGGTGCAAAATCTGGATATATTCTTGTAAGGAAGCAGGAACAACAGTTTTAGGGCCTTTGAAAATGCCATCTTCCATCAACATCTTCATCTCTGTAAGGAAAATTTGTTTGTACTTCAGGTGGTACACTAGATTGCTTTGATGGCCATCCAACAGTAATGTAGTGACTGAGCTTTTACAAAATTGAATCAGTCTTTGTATGATCACCCAGCTCATCAAGTCTAGTGGGAGAGAAATTATGCACTGCCATCACGTCAAAGTCAAAATGTTCTGTTTCAAGCTGTTCTATCATATTTCTGGGCGATCTGAATAAGGTAACAGCCAGATAAAGTAGTTTGCATTTCATTTAGACCATTTTGAAGTTGTACTTTTGCAATTTGAGCATCATTTTTTGTAATCTTGCTAGAGATGAATGCATAGGCTTCTTTAGAATAGTAACTAGAGATTGATGGTCAGTTTCAATCTGAATTTCTTGACCATAGATATAATCATGAAACTTTGAACATGCAAATACTATTGCTAAAGTTCTTTCTCAATTTGTGCATACTGCATTTCAGTTTGGGTAAGTGTTCTAAATGCATATGGTACTGGTCTGCCCTCTTAAAGAATAACTGTGCCAAGACCAAATTTTGAAGAATCACAGGAAAGAGTGACTGGTTTAGTTACATATAGTATCTTAATGTATGTGAGGTGGCAATTTTCTGCTTAAGGTCTTCAAATGCCTTCTGATGCTGTTCCAACCATGATCATGCAACATTTTTGAGCATCAGCTCTTTTAAATGTGCTGTCAACTCATTGAAGCCTCATATAAAAAACTTGCCTAAATAGTTGACCATGCCTAGGAAATGCTGTAGAGCTTGAATATTATTTGCTACTGACATCTCAAGAATAGCTGCTTGCTTAGTCTGGTCTCAAGCCAGTACTGGTTTATAAATGACCTACATATCTAACTTCTGGTAGTCTGAATTTGCACTTCAGAGAATTGAGCTTCAAGTTTACTTCACATGCTCTGTCTAGTACTCTCTTTAGATTTCTGTCATGCTCTGCTTCACCATTGCCTCCAACCAATAAATCATCTACTATTATGGCACAAGGATAACCTAAAAGAATTTGCTCCATTGCACGCTGGAAGACTTCACTTGCAAAATTTATTCCAAATTGCATCCTTAGGAATCTGTATCTGCCAAATGAGGTACCAAAAGTGGTTAGTAATAAGGATTTGAGATCAAGCATCACTTGCCAAATTAATTTTTTGCATCCTAGACAGAAAAAAATAGTGGCATTCGGTATTAGAGCTGTGACCTCTTCAACTGTACGCAATAGATGATGTGGTCTCTTCAATGCTTTGTTCAGTTCTCTTGGGTCAATTCATATTCTGATTTCATCTCAGCCTTTTTTGTGAGCTGCTACCATAGACGACACCCATTCAGTTGGTTCTGTTACTAGACAAATTGCACCTTGTTGTACCATTTCATCCAGCTGAGCCTTGATTTTATCATGCATAGCTATCAAAATTCTTCTTGCTGGTCTGTCTATTGGAGTGACCTCTGGGACTAACTTCATGGAATACTCAACTGGAAGTTTGCCCAACTTGTCAATGACAACATCAGCATACTCTGAGAAAATGGCTTCAGAAAAACTGGAACTGGGATATGCACTTATGTGATTAACTTCTTTGGTAAAATAAAGCAGATTCATTCTCAAACTGCCTTTGAGGCCTAATAATGACAGTACTGGTCTTTGGACTACATAGAATAACAAGCTGTAACAATTCTTAGCCAAATAACATGAAAGCATCACTGAGCCTTCGGTCTGAATTTCTTCACCTCCATAAGCAACAAGTTTCGCATTACTGGCCACACTGAGGTGTTCATTAGTTCTCACATTAGCAAATGTGTCTGTTGATATAACATTACACTTTGAACCAGTATCTGTTTTAGGCTCTGTGAATTTACCATTGATCCGGACTGTACAAAACACTTCGCCCTATGCCAATAAATTCACTGCATCAACTCTATCACCAATCACTGAAACACCATCTACATAAAAAGTGGACTGCTGCAACTCTACTTGATCAATTTGCTTTTTTGTGTGACCCTTCTTTACAACTATATGGAGTTTGCTTGATTTGCAAAACTTTTGAAAATGGCTCCATTGTTTACACTTGTGACATTGGTGATGAAATGCTAAGTATTTCTCTCTTTTAGACTCATGGTTAGCACCACAATTGCAAGAGTTAACAATAAAGCTGGACTTAGGTTTTGATAATTCACGTTTGTACTGCACTGAGCACTTTGCCAATTCACCCTTGCACTGTACAGAGCATGCTCCTTTAACTGAACTGGTCTTAGAACTTGCTAGAAAACTACATTGTTTCCCTGGTGAATCAGCAAGGGTCATGGCTGCCATGTGCTTAGGCCTACTTCTGTTTGCCATGTGTTGCATGCTATCTACATTTGTCTTGAGCCTACTGAAACCATGCTGTTGTCACTTGCAAGTATACTTATGTGTTTTTCTGTAACTTTATGGATTTGACAAATCTTTATGGCTTTACTCACCGTTAAATCACCATTGCAAAGCAAAATCTCTCTCAACAGCAGCACTATTAATACCACACATGAGCCTGTCTTTTATTAACTCATCTTTTAGATCACCAAACTGACACATTTTGGCTTTGTTTCTCAGGTCAGTTATATAAGCTGCAAAAGTTTCCCCTGGTTTCTGATCTGTTGTGTAAAATAAATGCCTCTCTAATGTAATATTTGTCTGGGGGTTACACATTTTTCTGAATTTGCACTTTAAACACTCAGGGTTTTCCCTTGATTCAATCTGTACAACAATATGACATTTTTCACCTTCTCCCTCATATACTGCTGGTGCATACACAAATGAATACTCTCTTTCAATGGTCTCTGACCCGGCTAGCTTTAGCAAAATGAATGCCCCGGTGCATGCATCTTTATCTGAATAAGCTGCTTGTATAAAAATATCATACTTTTGCTCAAATATTCTCCAATTCTCTGCAATATTCTGATCAAATACAAGTGGTAAGGGCTTTCAAAATCCATCTGCCATATTAACACATACCAGTGAAGGGTTTTGCAAATAAATACACTTACACATACGCCAGAAATGTATGTCAGTATTTGTAACTATGCCCAATAGTACAACACGCCTCTGTATAACTGAACTTTGTGAAATAGGTCTCTCGGGCACGTTATACTCTTGAAATGAGTGTACTGGAAGACATCACCTCTTATCAGTGTAAGAAACATTTCAAATAACTGCACGATGGGAATGAACTGGGCAAGAGAAGCTCAGAGTCAGTAACATTTTGAAGTAATTGCAGTTTGCGAATAAACTGTACACAGCACAATTAAATTTCCCCAAAATGGCGGTACCTTTACAGTGCAAGAAACACTCTGTAATGATGGCACTTTGTGAATAGACACATCCAGCACAAGAAACTTTTCAAAATGGCTATACTTTGTACTTCATGAAATAGTTGCACTTTGCACACAAACTCTTCAGAATACATGCACAGTAATAAGCACACACTGTAAGCAATTTTGCACCCTTTGGGATACTTTGAATAACTCTAGTTATGTCCTTGATACAATACGAAGTTGTAGTTATGCCAAAATACATGCAGTCACCATAATTTATTTATGCTTAATGTGCCCTTCTTTGCCCTTATTATATTCATTTTGCTCATTTAATCTCTTGCATACCCACTGTACTTTTTCTTGTGCTCGTTTTACTCTAAACATGCCCTTTCTGCTTCAAACACACTTGTTTTGCTTTAAACATACTCTGATAATCGTTTCATCAAATATCTTAATTTTTAAATTTTGCTTAGTTAATGAACCTTTTGTGCCTCCCACGTGTTTAATACTGCAGTTTGTACCCTTGTAATGCTCCATTTTATCTTTTTTATAAAATAAGCAGTTAGTGCAAAATCTCATTACCTTTAATTCTTTTTCTGGCTGGCTCTTTTTCATGCTCATTTCTCTTTGTTTACCTTCAGAGTCATCTCTGCAACTCATGGCTCTGAATATCATTCTCTGGAATCCCACTTCTGACACCATGTCACTCTCCTACTCTGGACACAATAGAAGAGTCTTAATGGGTTCTGTTCAAACAGCTTTATTATATACAAACACATCATGATAGAAGCTTATTGACTTTAACTTAAGTAACTTATATACAAATTAACTACTGCAATCATACATGTTCACTGTCTGGCTGCACTCTCAAAATGGCACTGGGAATAGCACATGCCCAGTATTTATATGTGCATGTTCAGTCCTTGATATGCTTCTTAAAGATACAGCACATACACTCTGATCTACACCAGTGATGACAGCATCTACTACACATGCACAGGTAGGAGGCAATGTAAGCCTCCAATGTGATTTTCCTGAGCTCCACTTCAAAGACTGATGATTCTATGTGATGGGGACATTGGGTAGTTTATTGGCTTGGGGAAAATTAGGATCTACCCTTAAACTGCAGAGGCCCCACTCTGGGATAGTTAGGCTAGACCTTTAGCATGCGAAGATGTTTGCCCTGCCTGTAGGCTAAATGATACAGTAAGCAAAGTGAGGCTGAAGAGCCTTTCATACCTACCTGGATGACAGCTCCCTCTGGTCACTGTTCTCCCTACGGTGATTTGAGACAACTTCCTCTTCTTTGGGAAGAGATGGGCTAAGGATGCAATGGACAAGGACTGACAGGGAAGTAGATATGGTAGGAAAAATATTAAAAATGTCATTCTATTCAAAATCACTATGCATATTCTCACTTTGGTTACAAGGAAATGGAGAAAGTCAAATATACTGAGCTACAAGACAAGTATTAAAAAGACTATTTACCTATTTCTAAAGGAACCTGGACCTTCATGGTATGAGTTCTGCCAGACAGTCATTCACACTGCTTTTATACCTGCACATTATACATCAATACACAGATTCTGTTGTAAATAAAAGTCACACTATTTCAAAACATAAATTGTCTTGAAAAGCATTATCAGACAGACTTCTATGGTTATTAAATTGTGGCAGGCTGCCATGCATATTAATTTTTAAGGAATACAGGATTTCTCTTCAGGGTGGAAAACCTAATACAGTCCTAGAACAGACATTGCACAATGAACAAAAAAGGATTCCAGACTTAGGGGAGATACTATCATGCAGTTCAGGAACTTAGCTTTCAAAGACTGAGATTGCAGTATCTTAGAGATTAGCGCACACCCCCCCATATGAAACAGCAATTTCACAGTGTATGTGTGTGTGTGTGGGTGTATGTGTATATATAAATGTGTGTGTGTGTGTGTATAATGTGTCTTTCGGCTTTTCCCGGTTAGGGGTCGCCACAGTGGAACTCTGGTCCGCTAATGATTGGCAGTTGATTTTTACATACCGAGTTGCCAGCCCTGACACACAACCTTCAACGAAGGTACGCCCATTCATGCATATCTCCATGCAGAAGATGCTCTAGCTGAAAAATGAACCGGACAGCATCTTACTGTGAGGCGACAACGCTACCGCAGCACCACTATATATATATATATATATATATATATATATATATATATATATATATATGGGATCCATCAATATTTTCAAAGTTTCACTACTTTGAACCCCACCTCACCGAGTCCACTTGTTCGAATTAGTGAAACTTCGAACATTGACTTCGGCAGTCACACTACAGAGTGGAATGGGAATATTCCCTTTTCCCCGCTGTAGTGCGATCTCGGAGTTGGTATATTTAAGTAGGGGGGGGGGCTTTCCCCCCTGCAAAAACATGTTTTAGTGTTTTTTTTTTTTTTTGGGGGGGGGTAGCCCGGGGAACTAGACTTCAGCAAAAGTGCACTTTCATTTAAGTGGACTTTTGCCGAAGTGTAGGGTCTACTGCTCTATTTTGAAGAAGTGTATTTTCGATGTAGAGCAGTAGACCCATATAGATAGATAAATAAAGTAGGGTCATTCGATGGGTGTGGTCCCCTGTATGTCGATCACAAAATAGATTCTAATTATAAAGTCAGTAAAGAAAAAGTCACATTTTCCCCCCACAAAAGTTGCATGTTCTGTCACTGAAAAGATGCTGTCACATAAAGTTCCTGTACAGATGGGAAAAACTGGTCTAGCCAAATTCAGTGGTGAGCTCAAAGTCCTTAAGTTAAGATTGACAATCTTAGTTATATTTTGTACCCCAAATCCCACATATAATTAGTTGAAGATTCTACAAAGATAATTTCATACGCTACATTTTATATGCAAACATGCAGTCATTTTACTGCCTCCTCCTGACATGCTGAATTAAATCCATATTTCTATGTGCCATGAGTGTATTTCATGAAAATAGTACATGTCCTATATTTTATATATATATATATATATATATATATATATATATATATATATATATATATCACTACAATGGAGTTGTGTCAGAAGAAAAAAAGTTATATATTTTCTAGAACAGTAATCTCAGTTGCTGAATTGACGCTATCCCTGTCCCAACTTTAGACTCGCATATAGTGGCGCATTAATTCAAGATATAGTCTGAATATGTGTAGTTTGATTTTAATAGTAAAAGCAATTTTCAAAATAAAAAAAAATGTCCACTCAGATGGCATGATCACTTTCTTAGTACAATTATTGTATTAATGAAATAATTATGATAAAAGTATTAAAAAAATGAGTATCCAACCTGGAAGTAGGTGCCATGCTACTAATCAGCATGTAGTCTAACTTCTCTATCACACAGCATCATTCCATAACTAGCTAATCAATTGCTTATTTTTATACGAGGTAAACACCTCCATTAGGTGGTCAGAGTAGCAATTAACAGAGCTTATCTGGCAGTCTCTAGTCACTGCAGTACTGGTCTCCGCTGAGGAAGCACACATATCTTCAAGGAGCATTTCTATTACTGATAATAACTAAAAATATCTAGCAGGAAACTAGACTAATCTGCAATCAGTGTTAATAAATATTAAGAAATAAAACTGTATACTGTTAAGACAGATTGGGGAAGAAGTTAATTCAATATCCAGCATTAAATGCTGGTCAAGGGAGGGAGTAAATATAATTGCTGTCAAACTGGAAGTTTTACACATTTCTAACACTCTTATTTTTGAGGTGGGAAAGAAAAGAACATCTACTTGATCAGTGTTAAAAAAATAAATAAATCACTGAAGCAGCTAGTCAGTAAAGCAGCCATGCACCTACCTAAAGGGGGTCTATGTCAGATGATTTTTTCAGAAACTCAGAATTCATATGGTTGAGACTATATGATAGAGTTTCTGAAAACTCGATCAGCAAAAAACCTCCCATATCTTTTTTATGTTTTTGCAGCAGGGGGGCAATCCACCCTGCACCCCCACACCCCCTGCAAATTGTATATACCAACTCCAAGATTGCACTACAGTGAGGAAAATGGTACATTTCCCAATCTGCATTGTACCGCAATCTGCATTCAAAAGCTTCAGGGTTTCAAAAACTCTATCATATGGTCTCGACCATATGAATTGCAAGTTTCTGAAAACTCTGTAAAATGACAGGGACCCACCTAATGGTGATACAATGAAATACATTACTATGCGGTTATTTTTAGTTTCCACTTTAACTGCAGCCAAACATTCTGGCTGTAATACTTTAGAATGTGGTTCTTCTTGGAGAAGTGAGATGGTAATCCTATGTATGAAAGCAGAAAGTAATTACTTTATTACTGTTAAACAATCTTCAATATGTCTTAACAGGAAAGGGTATCACAAGTGTCTTGTGTATAACAAGTTTAAATACATCACTGTTTATTATTCCTTAACTCTGATCACAATCATACATAAGAGGTGAACAAAGTTAAGAAAGTGGCTGTCTTTGGGCCAAGGCAGATGGGTGGATCTGAAAACAAAGGACAATTCACCTACTTAATTACTGCTACACAATTGTCCATACAGCTTAAAGGAAGAGGGACAATGTATACTTCAGAAAGCAACATGCTGAAATACAACAGGCACTTGTTTCCCCCACTGACAACAGTAAAGTATCAGACAGACATAACATGGCTACCTTTGGGAAGAGGTTGTTGTGTGTATTAAAGTAAGGCACATTACATTTAGTTCATCACTATAATGTGATCACCAATATGGTTTGCCATTGAGGAGCAAAACATAAGCCTGAAAGTAATAAACTGAAGCATGTTAGCATTACTATTAATTTATTTTACTCTGACCATAATCAAAGGTATATACAGAAAGTGCCTATCATTGGAGGCTGAGGGGGCAGGCTGTATGTGAAGACAAGGGCAATAATTTTATCTGATTATTGTTAATCAAGAAAGTTTGTAAGGTGGTGGTAGTGTATGTGACTGTGAACAATTTGGAATATTATTCAGTCTATTCCTTCTTTCAGTTTGATCATGAAAATTAGATGTGTTCATAGTCAGAAAGGAGCTAATTCTGCAGCTGAAAGGCAGTCAGCAAATGAAAGAGATCAACCACTGCTGGCATATGGTCATTGTTACTTGTTGATCTGACTTTCAGGTGCAGTCTGAAAGTGTGACTTTATGTGGGAATCTTTATAAAAAAATCTAGCTTTTATTTGTGGACAAGTTATGTGACTTCACTAAAGTTAAAAGAGGAGTACCCCATCAGAACGGGCATCTTGTTCTGGGCAATTCTGTGTAAAAAAAAACGACACTGAAATAAGTGTTTTCTTTTTTTAATACACTGACAACACAACACAGATTTCAAGCATAATTTTAGCAATCAAATTCACAGCAACCCTGCTGCAAAAGTCTTGAGATTCAGTTTTTAAAATAAATAATGCATTTTTCCTTTCTCATATCTGTGTCTGTTGACGTACAGTATTTACACACGTGCAGACACACAATCATACATAATGCTTTTAAAACTCAAGTGCAAAAAATGTTTCTTCCTGAAAATAATGTTTTACTTTGAAGCATTCTAATAAACAGAAAGAACTCAACACTAATAATTGTGAACTGCTGTTCAGAATTTCATAATGCAGGTACAAGAACTGATGGAGTACAGAGATAAATCCTTAACTATGGAGAAGGTGGACAGGATTTGATTAGTGGCTTGGGCTCATGAGAACTCTGGCTGTGGAGTGAAAGCATGCCCATCCTGGTGGGAATGGCAGGATGGAGTTGTTCACATACTGCATCTGTGCCCTGAAACTTGAGGCTAGGATTAATATGTGCAGCATAAGGGTTGGAATTCAGCCAACATTGATAGTGGCAGCCTTCATAGCTGGTGTACACGAGTCTGCACTCATAGAGGAAGGTACAAGAAGCCATTAGATAGGGTTGAAGGAAGGGAAACCAAATCTGATGAGGCCAGTGTGGGGCAATCAGGATCATTTTGCTTCCTAAAGACTGTGCTTTCTGAATGACCTTTGATATCAGAGGAAACGGTGGAAAGGCATAGGGAAAACCGGAGGGACAATTGTAAACCAGGGCGTCCCTGGGTGTCTCCCCCTCCGGGGGGATAAGGATGAAATAGCTGCTGCATTTGGCATGGAGGGGACTGGCAAACAGATCACAGCAAGGCTGACCCCATCTGTGAAATATCTTCTCCGCAACATATTTGTTCAGGGACCACTCATGAGGCATTAGGATAGCTCTGCTCAGCCTGTCAGCAATCACGTTGGACTTCCCAGTATATGAGTTGCAAATAGAAAGTGTTGGGAAGACACTGCCCACTGCCAAACTCAAAGTGTCTCTCTGCAACGGGGGTATGATTTGGTTCCTCCCTGCTTGTTCAGATACCATACCACTGACATGTTGTCTGAGTGGATTGCAATTGTCCCTAGAGGGAGAAAGCTCTGAAGTGCTTGCAACGCTAATAGCACTGCTCTCATCTTCAAGACACTGATATGCAAATGGGTCTCGTGATCCTGCCATGTGCCTTGGACTGTCCTGCCGAGATAATGCCCCCCCCCCCCGATCTGGGAGGCATCCGTGGTCACCTTGGCAACTGGAGAATTATGGGACAAAAGGCTTGCCCACGTTGAGATTGCTGGCCTGAAGCCACCAACATAGATCCTGCTTCCATAATCAGAATAGAATGGGAGAGTGGAAGATGCTGTAGTGACCACTGGGTGAAAAGCAGCCATTGAAGAACCCTCATGTGTAGTCTGGCAAGAGGAACTAGCATGACCATTACAGCGATGGTCCCTAATAACTTGAGGACCACTTTTGCCTTGACCTTCCTCAACAGTAGTAAGGTGTAGACCTGCTGTTGTAGAGCCTGAATTCTCTCTTCTGGTAAGAAGACCCTCATGAGCACCGTATCTAGTTCAGCACTGATAAAAGTGACAAGCTGCGAGGGCAACAAGCCAGATTTTTCCCAGTTTAGAATAATTCCTAACCTTTGGCACAGTTTAATGGTGGCGTCCCTGGTCTGTAACAGTAGATGCCTGGTGGTGGCAGAAAGGAGCCAGTCGTCCAGGTATGGAAACACTTGGAATCCCTGAAATCTCAAGTGAGCTGTTACCACTGCCATGCATTTGGTGAACACCCTGGGGGCTGTGGTGAGACCAAAAGGCAGAGTATGAAACTGAAAATGACTGGCTCCCAGCTGGAAGCGTAGATGACTTCTCGATGCCCTGTCCATCTTGATATGGTAGTAAGCATCTTGGATGTCGATGGAGCACATCCACACATCTTTCCCTAAAACAGGAAATATTGGCTGTATAGTGACTATGCGGAACTTGGACTTTTGTACATGTAGGTTCAATCGGCTGAGATCCAAGATGGGTCTCAGGTCCCCTGTTCTTTTCGGCACCAAAAATAATCTGGAGTAAGTCCCTAATCCTACTTGGTCTGCGGGGACAGGCTGGATGGCTCTCTTTGAAAGCAACTTTTTATTTCTAAAGTTGCGGAATCCCTGTGACTGGGTGGAACATCTGGAATTCTCTTGGTTGGCAGAGGAGGAGAAGAGAAGGGAATATGATAACCTCTGGAAATTATCTTTAATACCCACTCATCTTGGGTGACGTCTTGCCAGGCTTCTGCGAATAAAGAAATGTGACCCCCGACCGGCTCCAGAGACGCACAGTTGGGCCTCCCTTCAGGAGCGCTGGTAGGGAGAACCGCAAAAGGAATCATGGTCCCCCTGGTTATGCAGGCCTCCTCTGCCTCTAGGGCAGCGTCTACCGGAATTTCCACCCCCTCCCCTGCATCTGGAGGGGGAATCACTTTGTGTGCCCTGACAAAACCTCTGCAACTTCCTGAACCACATTTTCCCACTCTTCTGGCCCTTGGTGTAAGGTCTAGAAGGCATGGAAAATCTGACTCCCAAGGCAGACAGGGTTTTTCCTTCCTGCTCACACCTAGTGAGAGTGTCCTTCACTTTGGTTCTGAATAACGATGAACCATCAATGGGGCATTGGTGAATGTAGACTTGAAGCCCTCAGCAAAATTACACAGGCGCATCCAGGAGTGTCTCCTAAGAGCGAATCCGGAACCCTCTGCCCTGCTCGCTCCATCGGCTGCATATGAGATCAGCCTCATGGAGGAGTTGGTAAGGGAAATTAGGGTAGACATCTGTGCATTGACCTTCTGTGCCATAGCATCAGAAACGTTACCCTGTAGAGTATCTCCTAGCTCTTTTAGGAGATCTCTCTGGAGCCTTGTAAAATGCGTCAAGTAGTTCAGTGACCACAGAGTAAAGGCTGCTGAAGTAAACACACACTTCCCATACCTGTCCATGGCCTAGACTCCTTGTTAGGCAGATGGACGGTAGACAAAGTTTCAGCAAGTTTCTTCTTGGTGGCTGTTGCCACCACCATGGCATCTACTAGAACGCCTTTTGTCAGATATTCCTTGTCTGTGGGAGCGGACAAAAACTTATTGGGTCTCCTAGGGACCGGTTCCACAGTGTCTAGAGTTTCCCACACCTTTCGACAGACGAGATCTAGTAGCTCATCGAAAGGGAGAGAGACCCAAGAGGTGGAAGGTTGAGACCCGAAAGCCTTCAGGAACACCGACTCCTCATCAGAAGGTTATCTGGAGGGCCAGCCACCTCTCTGCTTCAAGATCTCAAGGATATCTGAAAAAGAGATATCTTCAGAAGACAACTTGGGGACCCTTCTGATTCCTCAAGGTCGGTGTCCGACATGACAGACTCATTCGGGGAGTTGACGTGTTTCCTCTTATACAATCTCTTTCTGATGGGCTCCTCAGGCAAAAACTCTGGGGAGATGTCAGAAAGTTGGGGACCACTCATGGAGGTATCCTGAGGGCTTGGGTCTCTGCTGTCCAGGGATAGAGGGTGATCTGAAATGGACACCAGTGCCAGAGGGGGCAGAGTGTCGGTGCCATAGGATTTAGCTGATGACCTAGCCAGCACACTCCTCATAACCTCAAAGACTGATCCCCCGGCTCTGAAGGCCGACTAATCATAGAGGATACAGTAGTAGCCCTCGGCGCCAAGGAGATGACGTCTGAAGCAGATGTCGGGTCCAAGCTCACCCGAGCCAAAGCACCAAGAGGAAGGCTTGGAACTGATGAAGATCGATCCGAGCCCTCCCCCTCGAGTCCGACCAAGTCACTGTGGACCCTCAACCCCGTGGATGGAACCGACGGGGTCGGAGTGGAAATTGGAACTGAGAGGTCAGGCAAAGCTACTGGAACTGATCTAATGGCACCCGACAGAACCGACAACTCTGGCTCCGAGGGCCAAGAAAGGCTCGGAGGAGGAACAACAAACGAAGAAGGGGCCATGGTCTCCGGAGCTGACTGGGTCGGAGCTGAAATCAATTTGGCCAGCACCGATGACTGAAGCAGTTTCTTCACCACTCTATCAACGTCCACAGCGGAAAGGGACCTCGGGGACCTGGAGGATATAGTTGGAGATCTGGATCTCCCTACAGAGGGAGACTGACATGAAGGAGAACCCGGTCGAACAACTGAAGACAGGCTCTGAACCAAAATATCTGTGACCGACTCCGAAAGGCTGGGAGCCGATACAGACTTTGTTAATACACTACCTTCTGTCGGCACCGAAGCCAATGGAGCCGAAGAAGGAGAAGCAGTTCTAGCAACTTTCTCTGATGGCTCAGA